>NC_052502.1:70641389-70941389 GCF_016617805.1 Bactrocera tryoni | reverse complement strand
TATTAGGACTGCATCGATTTAAAAAAATTGATTGACCCAATCGTTAAAATTCTTTAAACACTATTAAAAAAGGTGCATGTTGCTTGGATTTCCTTTCATCGACCTTTTCAGCCAAGGAAACAAAGAAAAGTCCGGGCGGCCACATCTGGGGCATTGGGATGCCGACCTTGGTTATGTAGCTGTTCACAAGAATGGCCGTGTGAGCCGGGGCGTTGTCGTGGTGCAACTTCCAATCGGCTGAAGGCATCGAACCCGATTGATCCTTCGTTTGAGTCTCTTGAGGACTTCCACGTAAAACTTGGCGTTGACGGTTTGTCTAGGAGGAACAAATTCATTATGTACGATGCCTTTGATGTCAAAAAGGTACCACTTCTTGTTAAAGCAACATCTGGGTAAGCTTGCTTGATCATATCAAACGTCTCTGTTGCGGATTTTCCGACTTTCACTTAGAACGCTGCATTTTCGGCTTGCACCACTCACAGAGACACGTCGCGCGAAAATGTTTGTCCTGACTCTCCAGGCGCTCGGAGACAACTGATCAGCTGCTCGTTCGTTAGCTAGCAACGCCCTCTACCGAATCCAGTCGGTGCGCGCACCTTCCGTGGTAGAGACGCGGCAGAAGAAAATCAGTCCTATTACTTTCCGGACAAACCTTGTACACCGTAAAATTTAAACTCATTCCTATGAATTACGGTATCACCACTATATTTCGGAGACTAGTCATAACTTTTCTATTTCATGCAGTTTCTTAGGACTCAAGTTCTGAAGCTAGTGCTTGGAGTCCTGATGCAAGAGATAATCATATCAAAACTGTAATTATATGAAACAGCGCCTTTGTACGCTCTTTTCTCTTGAAAAACTGTTTGCGTTCACCAAAAAAGCTGTCTAACTCGATTGGAACATGTGATCAAAAGTAGTTCGTAAAGCCACGCCAAATTTACAAAAGTTGCACGACTTCATTCTATTTCTTTCCTATCAATCTATTACCCAGTTTTTCGGACAGTTGACATTTTCACATAAATGGATGGTCCTTTCGGCTATATGGCTTGCGGGAGTGAATATTTCACCTACAGGTGAGTTTTGCAGACCGTTCCACAATCTTGTGGAAAACTATATTTTTTGGAAGCCCAGAAAGCTAATGGATCCTATTAGTGGAACGCTTGGAGTCAAGTATTTTATGAACATTCCTTCACAATAAGGTTTCAAAATCAACAGATCATCGATGGTATCATTGAAATGACTGGGGTCCAACTAGTGTATATTACACATATCTTTGTGAAGTTGAAGCAAGCAAGTTGCCTCCCAAGCGCCAAGTAACTTTTCTGAAGGAATCCAAACACATTTTTGCTGTTGATAAAAAGTCTGAGTATGATCTTTGCAGAGTGCCTTTAAATAATTGCCTCTAGATCCATATTTTCCCCATTGAATTAAAATTTTTGGTTTCGACCATATTTTTCCCGATCACATATGTACATATATTATTTCGTGATTTTTTGTTGTATGATACTGATAGCTTCATAACTGGAATTTTGTATTCCACATAAACAAGTGTAAAATGAAAAAGAAAGTTATCACAGACTTTTGGTGCCTTAACCCATTTAATTAAGCTACATTTTGTTGCACAGTGTAACTGCTGGCTCATTACGAAATTCCTTGAGAATCCTCATATATTATATGCAAAGTTCCTTAAAGAACACATAACATATAGGTGCCGTTGATTAATTAGCAGTAAGTCTCTGTGTGTGTGTACAAGTAAGAGGTTTGAGACCTTGCTGTTTAAGTATAATGAATGTGCACGCAATTTCGAAGAAACATTTTGCAATATCAACACTATAAACACATATACATATGGATGTGTTAGAAAAGCACACAAAAGTACGACTAAACAAATATTGAAGCACAAGTAATTGGCATTTTGCACAACTTGACATGATAGTTGACAGTTGAACGCATATTATCATAATGCACACACGCCAATGTAAACACGCCATTATTTATTTGTGCGGATTCGCTCTGTTTCACTGATGTTGTCTCCCAACCCAGCGTTTATTCTATTATGTAGTCAAATTTTAAACAAAAAAAAAACATTTGAAGATTTAAAGAGCGAAATCTTGGCGGTGGGCCACATATTATTGTAGCTGCAGCTGAATACAGAGCACCAAAAGTCTTATTCTACCAGCGCGGATATAAGTCTTAATACGAATACATAAACCAAATTTCCTTAACCTTGACTTAAGTCTTAATACGGATGCATTAATCAACCTTATGTTTTATTAGACCAATCACACTACTGCTTCAAATAATCCTCGCTGAATATGAGTAGATCCGATTAGTTTGACAACTCGGCACTCTACCTTACCTTTGACACAAGTGTCTGTAAAGTCAATTTTATGCAAAGTGAAGAGTTAAAAACGGTTATCGACCTGTTTCTCTGTACGACATTTCATCTCATGCCAATTGTTGGCTTGCATAGAAGCGAAATACCATCTCTGTAAGTTTTCTTCCAGAAAACTCATTATACATACATATATACAATAAGCTATAATAAGTGTTATTCTTTGCTCAGCCCTCTTTGCTCTTTGACTTCTCTAAATGGACTTTCGCTACTCTGGTATCGCTTTTCCTCTCATTTTCACGTCGAGGTCGCTCAATTTTGATAACAGCAGACATCTGAGAGAGTGGCAGAAAATGAAAACCACCTCTAGAGGCTCGAGAGGTTTATTTTTTTTGAAAATTATTTTGAAAATCAGTAGATTACTGTAGACTACTGAGACGATAGCAGGCAATGAAAAACACCTCAAGAGACTAGAAGGGCTTGTTTATTTGAAAAGTACTTCTAAAAATCATTCTCAATCATCATAAATTATTCTTCAGGTTAATCTTTTCGGCTGTGGAACGCAGATTCCTTTCACATCTGCTTTTGGTTCTGAAAACTACCAGAATTTGCAGAGGTTCTTCCAAATATGATCAACTAAATCTTCGCAAACCACAGATGAAACATCTGTACAATCAACCAATAACAACTTAATAGCACTCAGGCGGTCTAAATTTTCTGCCTACTGAACCAAAGGCTGTCTCTTAATTGAATCAGATTTTGAAGGACATTTTTTGCGGACGAGATCATCAACAAGGTCATTCCGCTTTTACCAATAATCTTTAACCGGTGTTATATTCCAGATAAGTTGTTTAACCTTAGCATATTCATCTCCATAGCAGGTAAGCCCCCGACTGATGATTGGCTTGTAGAATCAAAAAGTCTTTTCCTATTTAACCTAAGTTAACTCCAACTAGGCTTCCTACGAATGTTTGCTTTGTTTTTTTGGGGTATGAACTTCAACTTGCTTCGCTTTGATGTTCAAAGTATCAAATTATTTATAAAGCAGTGCTGCTTTCCTCGTTTGTATCACGGGCACAAACCAGATTAGCAGGGACAAGTACTTTTGAACAAACGAATATTCCAAATGCATACAAGTTTTAAGTCACGGTTTTATAAATAATCATTAATTTATAATATTATAATTTTTAATTAGTTAATTTTTAAAAATAGATTTTTGAATCTTTTATTTTTAATTTAATTTTAAATTTTAATTTTTATTATATTTTTTTTTTATTTAATTTTAAAATATTTTTTTTTATAGTTATTAACTAATTAGTAAAGTTGTTTAAGTTAACATTTAAAATTATTATTTTTCTTTTTTATTTTGAATTTTACAAATTAATTAAAAAAATTGCTTAATTTAGTTTTAATTTTATTTACGTGTTTTTTAAATATATTAAAACGTTTTAATCTATAACATTTTTCAGATAATAATAATTAATCTCATAAACTATTTTTAAACTTTTTATTTTCTAAATTTTTAATTTTAAAAATAATATTTTCATAAATTTCCACTAACTTAGTTAAGCTTTTCATTTCTAAAATTTTAGTTTTAAAACTATTATTTTAAAATCTGACTGATTTAGCTCAACCCTCAATTTAATTTTTGTTAAGCAAGTAAAAGTTTTTTTTCTAAATTTTAAAATTTTAAAACATTTTTTTATAAATATTTACTTACTTAGTTAATTAATTTTTAAAATATTTATTTTCCATTAAAATTTTTGTTAATTTTTTAAAGTTGTTTTTTTAATTTTAGAATTTTTAAAATTTAATTATTACTAATTTAGGTTCATCTTTCGTTAATTTAGGTTTCAGATAATAAATAATTTCATAAATTATTAAATTAATTAAAATTAATCTTATAAATTATTTTTAAATTTTTTATTTTCGAAATTTTTAATTTTGAAAATAATATTTTAATAAGTTTCCACTAACTTAGTTAATTTCTAAATTTTTGTTTTAAAACTATTATTTTAATATCTTCACTGATTTAGCTCATCCTTCAATTGGTTAATTTTTGTTAAGCAAATAAAAGTTTTTTTTCTAAATTTTAAAACTTTTTTTATAAAAATTTACTTATTTAGTTAATTAATTTTTAAAATATTTATTTTCCATTAAAATTTTTTTAAATTTTTTAAGTTGTTTTTTTAAATTTTAGAATTTTAAAAATTTAATTATTGCTAATTTAAGTCCAACTTTTTGTTAAGCAATTAAAAGTTTTTTTTCTAATTTTCTAAATTTTAAAATTTTAAAACTTCTTTTTATAAATATTTACTTATTTAGTTAATTAATTTTTAAATTATTTATTTTCCATTCAAATTTTTGTTAATTTTTTTAAGTTGTTTTTTTTTTTAATCTTAAAATTTTTAAAACTTAATTTTTAATAATTTAGGTCCAACTTTCGTTAATTTAGTTTTTCGATAATAATTAATTTCATTTAATTAATTTTTAAAATATTTATTTTCAATTAAAATTTGTTAATTTTTTTAAGTTGGTTTTCTAAATTTCAAATTTTTTCAAAATTTCATTATTATTACTAAGAATTTTCATTAATTTATTTTTCAGATAATATTCATTACTGTTATAAAATATTAAATTTTTTTTTTCAATTTTTTAGCTTTATAAATAATATTTTAATAAATTTGCGATAATTTAGTTAAATATTTGGTTGTTAATTTTTTTTAGGTAATTCAAGATTTAGTTCAACTTTTAATTGGTTAACTTTTTGTTAAGCAATTAAAAGTTTGTTTTCTAAATTTTAAAATTTTAAAACCTTTTTTATAAATATTATATAATTAAGTAAATTATTGAGTTAATTAATTTTTAAAATATTTATTTTCCATTTAAATTTTTGTTAGTTTTTTTAAGTTGATTTTTTTAATTTTCAAAATTTAATTTTTACTAATTTAGGTCCAACTTTCGTTAATTTAGTTTTTAGATAATAATTAATTTCATTTAATTAATTTTTAAAATATTTATTTTCAATTAAAATTTGTTAATTTTTTTAAGTTGGTTTTCTAAATTTCAAATTTTTTCAAAATTTATTTTTTACAGATAATATTCATTAATGTTATTTTTCAGATAATATTAAATTTTTTTTTTCAAAATTTTAGCTTTTTAATATTTTAATAAATTTGCGATAATTTAGTTAAATATTTGGTTGTTAATTTTTTTTAGGTAATTCAAGATTTAGTTCAACTTTTAATTGGTTAAGTTTTGTTAAGCAACTTAAATTTTTTTTCTAAATTGTAAGATTTTTATTTTTTTGTAATATTTATTAATTTAGTTAAATTTTGGTTAATTCATTATTAAAAGATTTATTTTCATTTTAAACTTTAATTTGTTAATATTTTTAAGTTGATTTTATAAATTTAACTTTTTTTAAAAATTTTATTATTACAACTGAGCTACACTTAATTTAATTATTAGTAATTCAGCTATATTTTTCGTTAATCAATTAGTTAAATTTTGAAAAAATATTTTTATTACTTTTCAGTAACTAAGCTTAATTTTTGGGCAGTTTAATTTTTTTTTTCAATGTTTGATTTAAAAATAAATTTTTTTCCATAATTAAACTTAATTTTCCATAATTAAACTTAATTATGTAAAAAAATTTTATTTTATTGTATTTACTATTTAAAAATTTTTTATTTTATATTTTATTTTTCTAGAGAAATAGTTTTTCCTGCGTTCTGAGTGCTAAAAAATGCTAACTGTAACTTATTTCACATTATTTCTATAGAAAATTTTGTATTCACACAAATTTGTGATTTTCAGCTACTTTGCATACTATTTCAAGCTAAACTATTGTCTAAGATTCATAATTTGAGTCACCGCATTATTGGCAAAACACTCGGAAAAGTTTTCAAAACTTTCGCTCATACTTTATCTCGCAACTCACGCACCCAGTGGCACGCTTCTGCCCTTGCTTACATCAGATTTGTTTATATGGACGTATGTACGTTTGCATGTGTTTGTGTGCTTTACATTAAGCTTGTGTAATCAGAAAATACCGCAACTATAAAATAAACTGTCAGTATTTATGAAAACAGTGGCGCAACAATGTGGCAGGTAGCGGCTGCGGCGGGGTGCGCTGAGCGCTGAGCGCTGAATGACATAACGAAATTTGACAAAATTTCATGCGGTTTTGGCGCTGCAATTATGTATGGTTGTGTGTGTGCGCAGTAAACAAATACAAAATCTGAAAGCTTTCCCACCTTCAGCATTCCGTGTAAAGCGTGGCAGCCCTGAAATCCATAACAACAACAACAGCGATACTGGCAATATTTGCAACACTTCTACAACTCGCTGGCAACAATGTTGTTTTTAGCGCTTTTGTATGGCAATGCTCATAACTTTTAACAAAAATTTATTAGAAACAATTGTTTGTTATGTTGCATATGCACAGGCGCTGAAGCGGTTGTGAGTATATAGTACATATACAGTGTGTATGCATGAGCAGAGCTGCCATTAATAGTATACAACAGCGTGTAGTTTTACATGACTTTCTTGCATGTGTGTGTATGTACTGTGCTGTGGATGTGGTTTTTGGTCTGCGGTTGTAACTGTAGTTGTGACTGCGCGGCTCAAATGTTGCTATAGTGAGTCGGTGAGACCGGCAGTAAGTGAGTTGAAATTGTAAAAAAAGATCGCTGGCAAAATGCACCAATTAGTGTCAGAATTTTTTCCGAGTGGTGATGGTGTAGTGGTTGGGTAAAAATAATACAGAAAATGAATTTTCACTTCCGATTCATTAATTTTGAACGAAATATGAAAACCTAAATTTTTCCATTTAACATGTGAAATAATATATTTTCGAAAAAAATTGTATGGTATGTATATTTAGAAAACCAAAGCCAGAACCCATCTTAGTTCCACATCTTAAAACACAACTAACAAAAAACCCAAACACGAATAACCAAACAATATACAAAATTAGTTTGACGATTACCTTAGATGAAAACGATTTCCAAATAAAAGCTAAAGGCAAATCGAAGTTAAATTGAAACCAAAAAATCGTAATTCGAACTAAATACTAATAAACGGCATAACTGCATAAAAACCCAAGCTGCTTCGTAAACCCAAAATTTGAATAATTTTTCTACTTCAGACCTTTGTTACAATGATACTGGTAGCATCGCAAAACGCCATGCTCAAGCTCAAGGTCAAGCCTTACAAGTTCCAAAAGGCCCTTGATCTCATACCGAGGCAGCAACAAGTAAGACTTGAGAGAGCGAAGCAGTTGCTTCGCTTGGCCGAAAGCGGTCAAATTCCGAACATTGTTTTTTCTGACGAAAAAATTTTTCCAATTGAGCAATTCGTAAACTCTTTACTTGACCAACCGTTCATACGAGAATCTAAGTCATCGTTTGGCCACCAGGAGGCAGCACCCGCCACAAATAATGGTTTGGGCCGCTGTCACCGCAGATGGGCGCTCTCCAATTGTTTTCATCAAGCTTGGCGTCAAAGTAAATGCGACATATATATTATCGGGAAAGTGTACTGGAGGCTGCATTGAAGCCGTGGGCAAACTAAAATTTCGGTCGCAAACCATGGACGTTTCAACAAGACCGTCTCACAAAGCGCGAGTGAACCAAGAATTTCTGAAAAGCAATGTTCCGAACTTCATTACGACCACACAATGGCTCTCGAATTCACCAGTTGCGAATCCAATGGATTATTCTCTCTGGCCCATTGTGGAGAGCAAGGTTCGAAGTAAAAAATACACCAGTCTCGAGATGCTGAAGAAAGCCATTGTCCGTGAGTGGGCCAAAATACCGGCAAGTCACATTCGGGCAGCTTGCGATTCGTTTTTTGACCGTCTCAAGGCCATAGTTAAGGCAAAAGGTGGTCATATCGAGCAAAAGTGAATTGGTCCTAAATTCATGATTATTTTCACACATTTTGTACTTTAAAATAAATAAAAATAATTTTCCAAACCGAATTTATGGCTTTTTTAATTGGTTACACTTCGAGTGCCTGTAGTATTCGGACAAAGTTTGGGTGGTGTTTGGAAAACTATATTTATTGGTGTTTTGAAAATAATAAATTTGAATAATAAATCTAAAAAAATCTAAAAAAAAATATTGAGCAGTGTTGCTAATTTGTTTTTGATAAAATTTAGTATTAAAAAATATAAAATACTATTGAATTCAAAAATGTCTATTAAATTGTAATTGCAGAAAATTTTATCGAAAAATTTTCTAAAAAGCGAAAATGGGAACTCATTCACAAAACACTGTATTTTAATATTTGTACTATTTGCGAACGAATTCGAAATTTTTAATTCGGTAAAAATTAATAAAAATTTGTTTATATAAAAATTATTTACATAAAATTTACAGCAAACTAATTCTGATATTTTTTTCTTTCTAAACAAATAAATACACCAAGCAAATGCGAAAATAATTTTGCAAGCAAATAAACAAACAGAATAAATATCTATTTATTTACTTATATATACATATGAACATTTCCAAGTTTGCAATATAAAACATACAAACAAATATTCGATTTCCGTTCTAAATTTGCTGAAAATTTATTGAGTTTGTAAACAGTGATAAAAAATGTAAATAAATTTCATAATTTTCACAATTTTTGTGATTTGCCTATATAATTGTATGAATGTACATATGAAAACCATTTAAAAATAATTAGAAAAGAAATTTAAAAATAATTAAGAAACGCAAAAATGATTTAGCAACAAATCTAAAAATAATTCTAAAAGAAATCGAAAAATCAAAAATTGACAACAAGTAAATAAAATTGGCGAGTTGATTAATTTTCGACAATTTGTGTCAAGCAACAATTTAAATCGATGCGCTTATTTTGCAATAATTCAGCTGGAAAAATATGTGCTCAAGAAAAAAAAATTTCAAACATTTGTGATTTCGAGGTATTTGATTTTTTGTTTATGTATGCCTAGTGATTTTGCAAGCGCCAAAGCTTGTCAGAGTGTGTAAACACAATTTTATAAAAACGAAAACAAGAATAAATAAATTAAAAGAATAAAATTAAAAAAAAAAAAAAAAAAAAAAAAAATTAAAAGAATAAAATTAAAAAAAAAAATAAACAAAAAAAATTAACAAATAAAAATTTAAAAATTAAGAAAAAAGAAAAATAAGAAAAATCAAATAAAAATAAAATGCAATTTTTAATGAAAAAATAATCAACATAATAAAAAAAATTAAAAAAAAAATATTACCAAAAAATTTTCGATCAATTTATAAGTAAAGAATAAATAAATTAAAAGAATAAAATTAAAAAAAAGAAATTAAACAAAAAAATTAACAAATAAAAAATTTAAAAATAAAGAAAAAAGAAAAATAAGAAAAATCAAATATAAATAAAATACAATTTTTTATGAAAAAATAATCAACATAATAAAAAAAATTAAAAAAAAATATTACCAAAAATTTTCGATCAATTTATAAGTAAAGACGGCTTTGGCTGAAATTAGGGGGAAAAACGACGTATGTGAAATTTAATAAAAAAAATGCATTGTGATGCAATTGAAAACATCTGTTATGAGAATTGAAACAAACAAAAGACAGAATGCATATAAATATTGTCTTACTCAACTGGCATAATGAGGTGACGTTTTAAAAATTTTAACAATGCGTTTGTGACGCGAGAGTGACAAGTGATTTTGACGGTGTGATTGATCTTTGCTCACGAATAATATTAAAATTTTTGAAATAAATTCATTTGATTGAAATAAAGTCAAACGATGACAACACAGAAACGTGTGACGATGTTTTTTTGATATGATTGCGATGTGTTTGATCAAAAGTCAACAGTTAGTGAAAAAGTTTTTATATTAGTAATTTCAAAATTTCAGTGTGATAAGTAAGATTTTAAAAATCGTTTCATCTTTGAGCATGTGATCGACATATGATGTGCTGCTATTAATCTCTGGTCATGTGATCGACATCATATGATGTGTTTCTATATCATGCTAAAAGAAAAAAGGGAAGAATACGTGGATATTAACAAAAATCCCAGGTGACTTGGGTATAAAATAATAATGAAGAAATTCGGTGCTTGAACAAAGCCACCTGCCTCAGCCGCCGCCCAAATGGATCACACCGTAAACACATTCTTCCTCCTGCATTGAAGCCAGAATATTCTCTAAATCCTGGACAGAGCAACGGCTGGTGCTAATCAGTAATCAGAAAAGTAGATCCCAACTACTTAAACCTAAACTCGAAGAAGTTCTTTTGCTACGCAGCAAAAAGCGGGACTTGGTCGGATCTCTCAATGAGCAAAATGGAATGCAACCATGAAGTAATGCAAATGCGGTTCAAGGACAAGTGACGGCCCTAAGAGGGGGGCTTTTTAGTGACCTACAAGCGCCATATACCGTTACTGTGACGACTGCTTTGATGATGCGAAAAGAATTTTCCCTCACACACAAAAAAAAAACTCTAAATTGATCTACACATATATACTCTTAATAAAGTACATTGCAGAAAAATTATCGACATCACGTGATGACTTTTATGTCATCATATTGATGTGTTACATAATTTTAAAGTCTCATGATACGACAAGCGTTGTAATATGGTGACGTGATATAGCATGTGATGTGATGTGATCACAAGATATGCCTAATATGGCATGTGTTGCATTTTATTATTTTTAAAGACTCATGATATCACAAGATATAACATGTGATGTGATGTGATCATAAGATATGACTAATATGGCATGTGTTGCATTTTATTATTTTTAAAATCTCATGATTTCACAAGCGATGTGATATGGTGACGTGATATGACATGTGTTGATATTTGGTCCCATGATGTGACTAATGGGCTTTAATTGGAAAAATAAGATAACTGCCTACAACAAAAAAAATCGATTCATAACTACTTTAGGATTCGACCCGAAAAAATGCAGACACTTAATTTGATAGAACAAATATTGTTTATGTATTGGATAAATTAAAAAACAAAAAACCAGATATTCAAAATGCACTTTCTCTCTTTTCAGCGCTCTCACAAAATTCATATCTTCGACCAGAACACCACGATAGATCAACGAGTGCCTTAGCAACATGTTGCAGCAACACATTTATGCATTTTTATAAGTATTTAGAAGTCAACAACTGTTTTCGGGGAATTTAAAAAATATATATATATGATAATCACCACTATTAAATTAAAAATATAAAAAAGCACGCACTGATCCACCATACAACAAACACACGCGCTATAACACCAAATCAAACAAGCACGCAACATTTTATGGAACACACAAATATTTTGAATCGCAATGATGTTCAGCTCCGCGGATGTGGCCGCAGTGCGTCATGTGGTGCAACGCATATTGGTGCCATGCGTGTTTGTAGTTGGATTGTTGGGCAACTCAGTGAGCATTTATGTGCTGACCAGGTGAGTGCAACAAGCATCAACATTGAATAACGGTTTTGTAGACATGGAGTGAGAATCAGCAAGGGAAGAAACTAGTTGGCCAATAGTAATTTTTGTAGTAATAATTTTGTACTTACCGTTCGAATGGTGTAATTTTTTGGTACTTGTTGTTGTTGTACGTACATAATTGTTTGAGGTATACTTTATTTTTCAAAAAATAATATTTTGTTGACGTAAAACTTGCTTTGTTGCTGAGAATTCAAATATTTTCTGCAGCTTTTATTTTGTCACTAAAAATAAAAAAAGGAAAAAAATATAAAATATTTTAAAAAAGATTAACAATTAAAGTAAAAAATGTTAAATTAGTAAAGAGTTTTGAAATAAGTTGTTGTAAAATATTTGAAAAATTAAAAAAAAAATTTTTTGATGACAAATTTTGAAAAATCAACAATTTTTTTAGAATCCAAATTTTCGAAATTTACAAAGTAATATTATTTTTGATTTTTTCTAAAAACTTTTTTGTGAAATTAAAAACCTGTTTAATGTATTATTTTCGAAATGGTATAAAATTAAGAGTTTTGAAAAAGTCAGTATAACAATTTTTTTTTCAAAAACTATACACTTAAATAAAGTGAAAACATTTTTGTAATTACAATTTTAAAATATTACTATATTATCATTTTTCTGTTATTTTCGAAATATTTTAGAACTGTAAATATCGAAATAATTCTAAAAAAAAAATTTAATTATATTTTCGAAATAGTACAAAACTAAAAGTTTTGGAAAAGTCAAAATAACATTTTTTTTTTGAAATTTGAACCCTTTATCTGAATTTTTTTTAGTTGTTTGCAAATTTTTTTGCTGAATCTTTTTTTTTATTTTTGAAAAATTAAAAAACAACATTCCTGATGCCGATTTTTGTAATTAAAACTTTGAAATATCAATAATTTTATAATTTTTCTGTTATTTTGAAAATGTTTTAGAACTAAAAATTTTGAAAAAGTCAATGTAACAAGTTTTTTATAAACATTTAAATAAAAAATATTTTTTTTAAGAAAAAAATTGTTGAACCGACTTTTTAGAAACTTTTAATTTTGATTTTTTAAATATACTTTTTTAATTAATTGCAGAAAACATTTTTGATAAATATTCGAAAAATTAAAAAAAAACATTATATAATGACAATATTTCGATGACAATTTATGTAATTGATTTGCACGAAATCAATATTTTTAACAGCAAAAAAATTTATTAGTTTCGAAATTTCATATGAAACAAAAGATCTTTTTAATGTGTTATGATCGAAATTTTTCAAAATTCAAAGTTTTGAAGTAAAGTCAAAACTACTATATTTTATTTTTCCAAAAACTAGTTTTTTGGATATAATTACAATTTAATAAAAAAAAATATTATTTTGAAAGTTTTGGATTACTCCGAAATAATTACTTTTAAATTGTGAAATTTCTAAAGCTAAAATTATATTTATTATTTTCTTAATAATTTTAATTGTAAAGTTTTGCATAAAATTTGAAAAAAGTTTTTTCCTCAAATAAAATTTTTTTAATGATTTTTTTTTAATTTTTTGATTAATAAAAATTTTAGTATTTTAATTAATTAAAAATTTGGTTTTAGGTTTTTTAATTAATTAGAATTTAGTTACAATTATATATAAACGAAGTTATTTTTTAAGTTTTAATATACTGAAATAATAATTTTTAATTAAAAGTATTTCATAAATAAAGAAGAAAGAATTAAATATTCTACTAATAATCATAAATATACAACCAGAATTTTTTTCACTAATAATTTTTTTATGAATATTTCGACAGCTGAAATGCAAAACGACGGATCACCAAACAAAATCGAAATTGGGTTTTATCATATTACATACATATGTATATGTATCATACAATTTTCACCTCTCGCCAATATATAACCATTTTATAACTAAAACAATTTTTTTTTATATGAGTGGGTTCTATTATAACCTTTTACTTCGCCTGCAATCTTATGAAAAGTGATGTTACGTTATTTTGCAATTTAAGTGGCGATTTGTATGTTCGACAAAAAAAAAATAAATATTTTATTTTAATATTTGAATTTATTATTTATTTATATTAGTTTAATTTTCAGATCTAAATATTTGTATTTGTAAATTTTTTTCGCTTTTCAATTATATTCAAAATTTTAGAAAACGCATGCGTTGCACAACAAATATTTATCTCACCGCGCTCGCCATCACCGATATTATTTATCTCACCATGGCATTGCTCCTATCACTACAACACTACGACTATGTGCAGCGGAATGTGGAAATCTTTTGGAAATGTTATGGTTATGCGGTTTGGCTTTGTGATGCCTGTGGTAAGTGCTTTTGGTATTCGCGTATTGAAATTTGAAATGCATTTAAGAACGGAGAGAGAGGCAACGCAGTGTCTTTTTATAGAGCGGTTGGAATTTGTTTTAATTGACAAGTGACAGCTGTCAAATAAAAGCTGATTTTCAATAAAATGTGACGGAATTAAGTGGAACTAGCTTTGAAAAGCAGGATTTTGTTTAGGAAGCCGAGTGAAGTATAATATAATAAGTATGATGCAGAGTATTGGTAGCTTACAAGATAAGAAATATTATAGCAGCACGAGATTGTAAGAGATATGGTTCTAGTTATAGCTGATAGCTGATAGCTGACTACTGACTGAGTATGTAGTACCTAGTAGAATAACAGAACGTCATCTTCTTCTTCTTTATTGGCGTAGACACCGACACCGCTTACGCGATTATGATATCAATATCATCGGCATGCGCCAGCAGAACGTCTAGAGACTGAGTATCTGGTGAAGTATAGCGAATTTTAAGACTTGTAAGAGCCTACGAGCTCAGATAATCATAGTAAGAAGTAGTGGGAATCACTTTGATAACTAGTTTTGTAACTAGACACTCATACGACAGTTTTTAACGGCACTAAGCGGCATTTTATCAGTTTATTCACTTAACGAATGAGCCGAAATGACTTCGTATGCGATAAAATTCTATTTAAAGTAACGCAATTAAGCGCAAATTTTTTTCTGAAAAGAATTGCAATTCAATTAGCGCTCAGTTACAGTCTACATTAAAGCAAATGCCTGTGAGGCTTACCGACGCAGCCTTGCATATTGTTCATTTCAGTTGTACTACAAGTGAATTGATTGAGGCGCCGAAAACCAATTTGAGCTACGCACTCATTTGCGTTTGTTTTACGCTCTCTCTCCTTTAACGCCGTTAACGCACGTTTCACACGCCTGTGTCTTAATAACTTAATATGTACTTTTCTCTTCGTTTCTCTCACTCTTTTCTACCATATCATCTGTGTCCTTCGGCATTGCATGGCGTATCAACTGTCAATTTTACTATGCGGTGCGGTTGTTGCAGCGTACATTTCCATTTACATAGCTGTGTGTTTTACGATCGAACGATTTATTGCGATACGTTACCCGCTTAAACGACAGACATTCTGCACGGAATCGTTGGCAAAGAAAGTCATTACAGGTGAGTTGGTAAGAACGTGTTTGGGAATTCGTTATTCAACGAACTAGTAATGTGCATTTATTGGTGATGAGCAATGGTAGTTTAATATCGATTAATCGATAACTGAAGCAAATTAATTTGGAAATATATGTTTAGAATTGAGCGTCAAATGCTCTGCTGTGAAAATAATGAATATTTATATGGAATTAAAACAATAATCGAATTTTTTTATCGATTTATCGATAAGTGAAGCAAAATATTTCAGAAATTTTTGTTTAATATTGAAAATTTACTGTTCGGTTGCGAATGATAATATAATAATGATTTACCGATAATATGGAATTAAGCTCAATTTAATAATCTTGAACTTAATTGCCGATAGTTTAAATTTTTATTCAAAATTATTGTATATTTAATACTTTTCTTGCGGTAAGCATACTTAATGAAGACAAATTATCAGTGATTAGTCATTGCAGTTCACTTTAATTACAATACAGAAAAATTTTATATGTATGTAAAATTTTATACAACATAACAATCGATATTCCTGAAAAAATTGATACAAAAAAATACATCAAATCACGATCATTACTTTATAAATTTTTGTTAATTTATATGAATTTGTTTAATGTTGACGATTTTAAAATTCAGAAGTTATCGATAAACACATTTATATATCAAATATATCGCACATCCTAAAAGTTGTGAAGGAATTTAAAAATCGTAAATTAATTTTATAATATCGATGATTTAAAAATCGTAAATTAATTTTTTTATATCGATGATTTTTAAATTAAATTTTTTTTGTTATCGATAATTAGATTTCAAATATAACGTTTGATTCCAAAGTTGTAACGGATTTAAAAAATCATAATTGAATTTTTTGATATCGATGTTTCCAAATTCGATTTCTTATGTTATTCATAAATGCATTTATGTATATTTCAAAAATATCGCCGATTATTAAAATTGTATTGAAATTTAACAATTATAAATTCAGTTTTTAGTTATTGACGAACGGATTTTAAAAATCAGAATTTAATTTTAATATTGATGATGTTCAGATTCGATTCTTTATGTTATCGATAACTAAATTTGAATTTTAAATGTCGAGTATTACTAAATTTGTAACGGAAATTATAAATAATAAAATAATTTTTTTATTAACTATGTTTTCCAAATCGACTATTTATGTTATCGATAAATATATTTATATTTCAATTATATCGTACCTTAATAAAGTTGTAAAGGTATTTAAAACTAGTAAATTAATTTGTTTAATATCGATGATTTTTAAATTCGATTATTTATGTTATCGATAAATAAATTTGAATCTGTATATATAGATTACTAAATTAGTAATGGGAATTCCAAATAATACATTAATTTTTATTATTGTTAAATATGTTTTCCAAATTCGATTATTTGTGCTATAATGATAATTGAGTTTGAAGATTAATAATGGTATCGATAAATATATTTATGTATATTTCAAATATATTGCTCATGAAAAAAGGTCTCACAGAATTTAATATGCAAGTTTCAAACTTGATAATTTATGTTATCGATAATTAAATTTCTATAATCGATAACTAAAATTTGTATTTCGCACATCACTAAATTTGTAACTTAAATGGATTACGTGTTTAACTATCTGTACATGTATTTGCGCATATTATATGTCGGTAAAACTGTGCGAAGCACCTACAACAAATAACAGTGGTTACCGAAATTAATACAACACGAAATATGCGAGCCAATATGCTTGCTATACTCAATTTGCAACTACTCTTTACTTGCAAGTGTAATATGCTGCTGTCAGAGTGCCCGCAATTTGACCCGCTTTGTTGTTGGTCGCTTGACACTTGAATGCCGAAATTTTCATGTATTTTTCACACGCTTACCTCTTGCCATACCTTCGTGTTTTCTTTACTCCCACATGCACACGACACGTACGAAACATGCTGCATTCCAACAATAATAAACAACAAAACAAAAACAACACATGCACCTAACTCGACAAAAATCAAGGAGTCGCACTCTTCTGCCTCTTCTCCACAATTTCGACAGCTTTCGAACATCAGTATCGCATCACTAAGAAATCAATTGATATCCATGGCGTTGCGTGTAATATAACGCAAGCGAACGCGTCAGAGCGACTGTCATTGCTCCAACTGAATTACAACGAAAGTGTGCGACAACAACAGCAAGAAGAAGCAGGGCGTACGAAAAAACAAAACGACGCACTACATTTACCGTTGCAGCACTATATGTTGCCGCCAAAATCGGCAGCAACGACAACGCCACATAACGATTTCGAAGGCAGCGGTCAGGCGGTTGCGGATGAACGCACAGAGCACACAGCTCATCACTTGCAAACACAGGCTGTAGACTCAGCAATTGGGGACGTAGTGAGCAAAAAGGACAATTTGGCGAGCAGTAGTGGCGGTAGTAATGTAGGCGACACGGAGAGTAACGCATGGAGGTCTAAACCGGATGTAATATTGCGTAGATTGAAACGTACAGTGGAGCCGAATAAGGCAGCGCCCACCACAGGCAGCACCACACAGGCACCTTTGACACGTTCTTTAGCTACACCTTTACCAATCGCACTAGCAAATGCAGCGCCGTTGCCGGCAATGCATGAATGGTTCGCGCTAGCAGCAGCAACATCAGCAGTCACAACGAACGACGCACAAATGAGAGGTGAGTAATATGGGCACTTTGGGACCGAGCGTAAGGCATGCTTCGATCGGTTGGTGAGGTAGTTGGGTGTAAAGTGTATAAATGTGTTGCGAAGCGATTGCTTACGGAAAGGTTGCATCGAGAGCTTAAAGCGAGTTTTTTACGCTTGAATGCCCGACAACGATTGGGTAGTAAATTGAGAGTATGGACATGTGAAGCACCCAAGATACTAAGGGGTACAGAGTGAAGTAGTTGTACTATAAACTAAAGGTATAATAGGGAGCTTCAACTTTAGAACCGCATGTTGTAGCTTTTATTAAATGCTGAATGTGCGGATTGGCTTTAAGTAGAAACAGTAGTTCTTTTAAACTAGTGAAACACGGTCATAAACTTGAGCCAATAAGATTCTCTGTTTTGCATAAAGCTAACAAATATTTAGGTTACTATGTAAAGTTATAAGACTGTTCTCTGTAAAGTTGAACTTAGACTTTCTAACTGTACCCATTTCTTAGTGATTTTTCAATAGCAAAGGAGTTAAAGACGTTCAGAAAGTGAAAAATTCCGGGAACCGAATATTCCCTCTTTTTAATTTCGATATGGGGTCAGCTCAAGTAATTTGCATTTTCGGTAAAGACTTATAGTTCTTTCTTATGGATAATGTCCACGGTATATATTTGTTCTACTAGAAATCTAAATCTTAAAATCCGGAACCAATTTCGGTAGTTCGGCTTAAAGTAAACACAAGTTAGAGAATACATGGCATTCAGCTCGATTTCAGTTAGATGTTTTGTCAATACATTCTTCAGTTTTTCGGGGTCTAAGCCATCTTCCGCACAAACTGGTCCAAAAGTTTTGATTTCCTAAATATTTTAGAAGCTACGATGGATAGCTGGGCCTTTAGTTCAAGATTTCTAGACTTCGAGATATTGCTAATCAAACTTTGAACTATTTTTGCCCACTTAAATTAATCGACATACGAATACACTTAGGTTTTGGTAGTTCTGCGTTTCCGAAAATTCAGTTCCACCTGATCTAATCCAGTTTCGTTTAAGACACTTCAATTAATTTAGTTACATTTTCTGTTTAGTTCCACGAGATTTGGTTGTGAAGAGAGCACTTTCTGCGGCGGTTGAAACACACATTCCCCGAATTATGTCAAACTACTACTTACTGGATAGTCGCGCCGATCTGCTATTGGATACAGAATTCTTAGTGCGTGCAGCAACGCCGACTACAGAAAACGCAGACGAAGTTGAACAGACAATGCAAGATGCAGATATAATAGCTGAGCAAGAACCGAGTTTTGGAAAATTAACCGGCGGTGGTGGTAGGGCCGCTAACGCGCAGTCGACACATGGAACGCAAAATGCCGAAACGGTTTTCTTCAACATAACGGATTACTGCGAAGAAGTAAGTGTCGAAAGTTATATCAAACTCGCTTTAGATTAAATTTCTGTTGAAATTTAGGTCATCTACTATCAGAACAGTCAATCGAGCTTGGGCGAGAATGCGCTCTATACACGCCTCTGGTACTTTTTCACCTTGTTCGTGTTCGTTTTAATACCGTTATGCCTGTTGGGCACCTTCAATTGCTTCCTCATAATGTTGGTGCGACGGTCAAAGAATTTACGCGGCGAAATGACGAATGCGAACAGCATACGGCGCTCGCGCATGAGCGGCAAAGGGGTAAGTAACATTTATATGGAATTCAAGCTAAGGTCTTTCATTTCCTGTACTCTCAAAATGCCAGCAGCAACGCAAATCACACACGTCATCCGTTTCGCAGGAGAACCGCATCACGGTTACGCTGATCGCGGTCGTTTTGCTCTTCATCATTTGTCAACTGCCTTGGGCGATTTATTTAATCGTTTCGGAGAATGTCGATATCGATAACAATCTGCAAGCGATTATTGGTAATATTTTCAATTTTCTCGCTGACATCAATGCGGCTGCGAATTTTTTCTTGTATTGCGTACTTTCGGATAAATATCGCAAAACGGTACGCGAACTCATAACGGGCTACAAGTATCGTGCACATGCACGTCACGCGACTGCCAGCACGAGCCTTTACACGAGCACGCATGGCACGCATTCGGTGAATGGCAGTCGCCGTTATCGGCCGACAGCTGCGTCGATAGTCGTCAAGTGATGAAAAGAGAGAAGAAAGAGAGCGGAGAGCCTCAAATGTGCATGACCTCGTGTTGCTTCGTGTTGTACGAACGCCTACTGTATTCTACTTAGTTAAAATTGTGTGTTAATTATTGTTGTTGTCGATGTGTGCTACGTTTGCGCAAATTGAATTTGTTAATTTTAATGTAATTTAAATTAGTTAGTGGCATATTTATTAATTAAACGAGTTAATTAAGCAAATTGTTTGCCGCGCGCCATTTAATTAAGTTGTTAAGTGCATAAGTGACGCTATACATACACACATACATATAAGCCTGGACACAGATATACAGTTATATAAATATATAATCTATGTGCAATTATATTTTGCGCTAATTAAGTATTGTATTTAAGTTAAGCGATTACTTGTAATTAATTACATTTAAAAGCGAATGAGTCAAATAATTATAATTTTAATTATTTTCAAGTATAATATAATTGTAAAAATTATAAATTTTTATTATTATTAAAATATTTTAATTAAGAAATTAACTATTTGTAATAAATATCAGTAACATAAAGATAATTATCTCAATATAATTAAATGGAACTTGTTACTGAATTCGAGAGAGCGATTAGGAGAGGGGAGAGAAAAACGAGTATATTGTTATTATTTTTATTTCCAGGGGCCCTATACTGTATCTCGATTTGTAAATGTATTCTATTCGAAATTCGGATCTACTTTATAATTATGCGAAAGTTGGACCACCCTGTGCCAGAATAAATACGTACAATTTTCGTTTTTGCTTTCTACAACTCAAAAGCAAACGAATATTTTATTTGAAAATTGGCTTGAAAATCCGAAAATCGAGTTACAGAATATAAAAAATCCGAATTCGAGTAAACTTTTTTCGAATCGAGTTACAGAATAGGCCCCCAGATCCCTATCGATCATTGAACTATTGAAATTTGTCCGAAAAATGTTTACAAAAATTGAAATCGAACAAAATACAGCTTGAACTGAAGCGGTTTGACCCTGTCAAGCCACATCGCTTCATTTTATGGGCTCTTGAAAAGTTTCAAGAAGATCCGACGTTTTCGAGCGAAATTTTGTTCAGCTATGAGACCCAATTCTGGCCCAATGGGTATGTAAACAGGCAAATTTGCCGCTTTTGGAACGAGAAGCAACCTGAAAAGATTCAAGAGTTGCCATTTTATCCAGAAAAAACAATGGTTTGGTGTAACTTGTGGGCGATAACCGACGATTTGATGCCTGAAAATGGAGCTTGTGATCTCGGCGACATTTGGTTTGAACATAACGGCGCCACTTCCCACACATCGCATCAATCAATGGATTTATTGAGAGAACACTTCGGGGAGCAGATAATTTCACGTTTTGCCGATCGATTTTCCACCAAGATCATGTGATATCACACTGTTAGACTGTGTGACTAGTTCCTGTGGGGATTTGTAAAATCCTCAGTCTATGCGGACAATCACGGTTCGATTCAGGCCTTGGAGCAAAACATTAGGCGTGTCATTCGCCAGTTACCAGTCGAAATGTTCGAACGAGTCAACGGAAATTGGACTCAACGGTTGGACCATCTGAGACGTAGCCGCGGCCAACATTTGAAAGAGATAATCTTCAAAAAATAAAAGCCAAAGAATGTTCTTTCGAATGATAATAAACATTCCCCATTAAAATTGAAATTTCTGTGCTTTTGCTTTAAAAAAGTAGGGAACAAGAAATGGATCATCCTTTAGACGTGTTGAAATGAGCACCGAAGACCGTCAACCCAGTGAACACCAAAATAAGTAGCTACTGACGAAAACCTCAAAAAAATCCACAAAACAATTTTAACTGACCGTAAAGTGCAGTGGTTCGAGATGGCAGGGATTCTTGAGATATCAACTGAACATAAACATCATATCATTCACGAATATTTAGCTATGAGAAAGCTCTGTGTAAAGTGGTTGCCACACAAGCTCACTTTTGACTAAAATCAATGTCGAGTTGATGATTCAGATCAGTGTTTAGATATGTTTAAACACAATAAACCCGAGCTTTTCAACGATATGTGACAATGGATGAAAGATGGCTCCTTTATTTCACTACAAACAATCCACAGTCACCGGAGAGGACTGTATACGATGAACCAGCTCCAAAGCGTGGAAAACGCAACAGTTGGCTTGCAGGGTTATTGCATCTGTATTTTGCATTTTATTCCATTAATTTTTTTTACCACCTTGAAAAAGCGAGCACCATTTAAGCTACTATTCATAATATTATTGGATTTTTTGCAGAACGAAATCGTCGAAAAATGGCCGCATTTGAAGAAAAAGAAAGTGCTGTTTCACCAAGACAATGCATAATGTCACAAGTCAATGAAAACGAGGGCAAAAATCCATGAATTTGACTTAAATTTGTTTCTTCATCCAACGTATTCTCCAGATCTGGCCTCCATTACTACTTCTTGTTCTCAGAGTTCAAAATAATGCTCGCTGGGAAGAAATTTTCGTCGAATGAAGAGGTGATTGCCGAAACTGAGGCCTTTTTTAAAGCAAAGGACAAATCATACTACAACAAAATGGTATCGAAAAGTTGAAGGGTCGCTATAATCAGTGTATTATCCTTGAAGGAAATTATGTTGAATAAAAAAGACCGAATTTTGCAAAAAAAATTATTTTCTATTGTAGTACGGGGACGTGTGTTGCGGAGAGAGCAGAAGATCTGAGCGTTTCCTATGAATCGACTCAACACATTTTGGTTAATGTTTTGGGTACGTGACAATGCTGACGATAAGTGGGTTTATGAATATGAGGCCAAAACGGTTCAACAATCTACCATATGGCGTTCCAAAAAATCGCCGAAACCAAAAAACCACGTTGAAGTCGGTCAAAAATCAGCATAGTTACTGTGGTGTGGTTCCTCATGTTTTCATTCCGTAAAGTTAAACGTTCAATAAGGAATAGTACTTTTGCCCTTCTGTGGCGTCTACTTGATCTCGTAAATGACCGGATTTGTGAGCGGAAAATTCGTAGACTTTTTACCGCAATAATGCGCCAAAGTCTAGTACTGATCTCAAGTCAACGTTCACGCTATGATCTTGTTACGAGGGTATCCATACTAATGAACTGTAGTGTTCACATTAACCTGATCCTAAGAAAATATGAAAGGTATAAAGCTTGGTTTAGGATTTGGTTGTCGACTTGAAAGTGGTTCTCTATGTGTCTTATATTTGAAGCAGCAATGCCAACCAATTTAGAAAGCAACTTTTAGGGTTATTTACTATATTACCAATTAATAAAAATATTTAGGCCTACCGTGCTCATTAAACTATCGTATAACTTGAGTAGTGATAAAAAATCTGAAATCCGTGCGACCTACAAATAAATTTAGGTCAATAAAACCGTAAACTAAGCAAGCAAAAACAACAAACACCTGGCGAATCGTAAATGTGGTCTGACTTACGTGTCATTGCCACCACAACAAGGAGATTTTCTCAAATGCTCCAAAACCGTAAAAATGAAATGCTTCATTAAACGAAAGCCACGTGTAGCTGACGAGATTGACAGTCGACATGCTTAAGACGAAGGTGGTAAAGCGGACAATGAACCTCAGTGAACGTTATGCCAGCCAAATTTAAAAATAATTTATAAAATGAGAGAGAAACAACTTCCATTAACTGTTATGCTGCCCCTACTTCGCCATGCAGACGAGTGTGTTGTGGTAGAAAACTCTTACGTACAGCTACAAGCGAAACCACTGGTTTTCGTAAAGATCGAAAGAACGTCTGGTACGATGAGGATTGTCGTGTAGCAGTGGAAAAAAAGCGGACAGCCTACCACGCAATAATGAGATGGACCATAACACGAGCGGGATGCGATAGATACCGAGAGTTAAAAAATGAAGCGAGCTGTATATGCCAGAAAATAAAAAAAAAAACAAAGCCGAAATGGGTGAGTATGAAGAGCTTGAGAAGCTGACCGACAGTGGTAATGCTCGAAAATTCTACGAGAAGATACGACGACTAACGGAAGGTTTCAAGACCGGAGCATACTCTTGCAGAACTCAAAGTGGTAATCTAGTGGCTGATGTTCAGAGCATACTACAGTTATGGAGGGAGTATTTCTCCAGGTTGCTGAACGACAGTGAAAGTGTAATACCTGGAGATGACGAGTCCAATTTCCCAATCGATGACGATGGAATAGACTTTCATTTGCTCGACTATGATGAAGTTCGAATAGAAATTACCCGCCTGATGAACAACAAGCGGCAAGAGCCGATGGATTACCGGTCGAGCTATACAAATGCGGCGGCGAAGAACTTACACGGTGCATACATCAGCTTCTTTGCAAAATATGGTCGGATGAAAGCATGCCAGATGATTGGAATCTAAGTGTGCTCTGTCCACTCCCCAAAAAGGGGGATCGCGCAATCTGCGCCAATGGCTGTGGGATAAGATCCCCAATATCGCCTCGTAGTGTGTGAAAGACTGAAGCCTACCGTCAAAAAACTGATTGGATCTTCTCTGTGTGCCTTTAGACCTCGAAAATCTACTATCGACCATGCGTCAAATCTTGGAAAACTAAAGATCGATACACCCCACCTCTTCGTCGATTTTAAAGCCGCCTTCGACAGCACGAAAAGGAACTGTCGATGTCGCTTGGTCTGAACTTGGTATCCCCGCAAAGCTAAAACAGCTATGTAAGCTGACGTTGAGCGACAGCAAAAGCTTCATCAGTATCGGAATGAACCTCTTCGAAGTTTCAGATAAGCAGACTCTCTATCATGTGACTTCTTCAATCTATTGCTGGAGAAAATAATACGAGCTGCTGAACTAAATAGAAAAGGTAGCATCTTCTATAAGAGTGTACAGCTGCTGACGTACGCCGATGATATCGATATCACCGCGTTGTTAGTTCTGCCTTCTACATACTGGGTAAGGAAACGAAGCGTAATATCTCCTATTATCAAACAAACAGTCATCGCGTTCGCGACTTGGCTCGCACGTCACTGTTGACAGACATGATTTTGAAGTCGTAGATAATTCCGTCTATCTTGGAATCAGAATTAACACCAAAACAACGTCAGCCTCGAAATCCAACGCAGAATATTTCTTGTCAACAGTTGCTACTTTGGACTGAGTAGGCAGTTGAAAAACAAAGTGCTCTCCCGACAAATAAAGATTAAACTTTACAAGTCATTTCCGTCCTACTATATGATTCGGATTCATGGACAATGACGTCAACTCATGAGTTGGCTTTAGGAGTGTTCGATTGAGAGGTTTTACGGAAGATTTATAGTCATTTGCGTATTGACAACGGCGAGTACCATATTTGGTGGAACGATGAGCTGTGTTGGCTCTGAGAGTATTCGACTAAGTACCCGCCGCTGGAAGAGGAAGATTTCCACTCCGTTGGTTTAGAAGGACCTGGCTGCACTTGGATCTCGAATTGGCGTCAAATAGCGAAAAGAAAAAATGACGGGCGCGCTGGTATTAACTCTGATGTAACCACGTAAGCGGTGTCTACGCCAGTAAAGAAGAAGAAGAAGCAGACTAACAGTTATGAAGTAAAAAAGTTGACTGAAAAGCATACAAAGTAGAGAGTTGTGCAAACATTTTAGTGCAAATTGGTAAATAATTTGTCACTAATGTAATGTAAAGGTAGTGAAATATGTGAGTTGAAGTGTGTCATTCAATTTTTAAGTTGTAAACTGACTGTGCTGTGCGCGTAGAGCCGGAAAAAGATAGACACCTGTACATGGCAACACTTCAAAATGATGAATATACTGATGGTACTTATTAAAGCTCGCAAAAGCCTGAATGTAAACGGAAAATATTATGAAAAAGTAGCAGAATGTTATAATCTAATTTTTCACAGAGTGTCAGAAGCTTATAAAATATTGAAGTATAGTATATAAAAAAGTAGTAAATCAAATAGCAGATATAATTACATAATGAAAGAAATATTTTTTTAGTTTTTACCGTTGATAAGCAATTATACCAAAACAAGAGAAAAAAATGAAACACGAGCCAGCCAAAAAGTAGAAAATGTAATAAATGTTGCAGAAAATAAAAAAGCAGACAAAATAGTAGCTTAGCAGAAAAGGTACAAAAAAGGTAACAAAAAAGTTAAAAATTTTCAAATGGAAAATGGTTAACCAAGAGTATACATAAATATGCACATATATGTTAGTAAAAAGTAGTAAAAATTTGAATGCATAAATGAAAAGCCCTTCTATCAGACAGGTTTGGGTTACAAATAGTAAACATAAGTAGTAAATCGATGTAAATAAGGGTAAAAAATGGTAGTAGAAAAAGTAGTAGAAACGGTAGTAAATATTGATAATCAAAAAAAAAAGCAGCGGAATATTGAAGTTTTGGAAAATATTGATTAAACTAAATTAAATTAAATTATATGAACCATATTTATGAGAAAAAATAAACCCAAAATCTTGTTTATTTGAATTTATCACATACATTTTGAGGTTAAAGATCTTTTCATTACCTACCGCACTGCCACATAACCTTTTCGATAGGACTCATAGTTTTGCCGTAATAAACCGTTTTTAGCCCTTAAAAATTCAACGAGGCAGCCCACGGATCTCAGATCGCCTGTAAATTATTATTTTTTCATTTACTTTTTATCAAAAGCTTCCACACTGGTTTAATCTCAAAACATTTTCTTATCACTTTTTTCAAATGCTTTTTCATTAAGCATGAATTCGTATAACTAAAGCTTTACCTTAAGCAAGCTTTCATAGAGCTTTCACAGAGTTTCTCACGTTTGGTGATTATTACTGTGATTTTGTGCATAAATTCCTAGTCAATTCGTATCGGAATTCGTATAACTAACACTACTGTAAGAAAGCTTTCATCGAACTTTCAGAGAGTTTCTTCCGGTTGGCAAGGTTTTCTGTGATTTAATGCATAAATTCCTAGTCAATTCGTATCGGAATTCGTATAACTAAAGCTTTACTTTAAGCAAGCTTTCATAGAGCTTTCACAGAGTTTTTTACGTTTGGTGAGTTTTACTGTGATTTTATGCATAAATTCCCAGTCAATTCGTATCGGAATTCGTATAACTAACAATGTACTGTAAGCAAGCTTTCATCGAACTTTCAAAGAGTTTCTTCCGGTTAGCAAGGTTTTCTGTGATTTAATGCATAAATTCCTAGTCAAATTCGTATAACTAACACTACGGTAAGAAAGCTTTCATCGAACTTTCAAAGAGTTTCTTCCGGTTAGCAAGGTTTTCTGTGATTTAATGTATAAATTCCTAGTCAATTCGTATCGGATTCGTATAACTAAAGCTTTACTTTAAGCAAGCTTTCATAGAGCTTTCACAGAGTTTTTTCCGGTTGGCAAGGTTTTCTGTGATTTGATGCATAAGTTCCTAGTCAAAATAATAACTCTTGTAGCCGATACTGAATCTCAAGCAGACTCCCTTCAGAGCTTTCAGTGCCATTTTAACTTCTGCAAAGCTTTTCAACGTACTAAATTTTAAATTTCTGTCCTAAAGTACTTAAGTTATGTATTATATTTAAGAATTTCTTACTCTTATCTTGCGCTTCAAACTACTACACTTTCGATATCCAAACTAACTCTTGCTATGAATTTTTCATGCACAATTTGCGTATTCTGCAAATTTGTAGTCATTAAAAATAAATCCATTTTTTATTCACCATATTTTATGGTCATAAATGCCATACAATTATTATTTAGTCTTCTCATTATCTTTACAACCGTGATTTGCTTGCTTTGCCCACTCTCTCTTACCACTTATTTTTCACGCTATTTTTTCATGTTCTCTATTGCATTTTTACATAACCTTAAAACCACTTCGCCGCAGCGCGCTCTCCCATCAAACTGATGTATGCAATTAAGCTTGGCGAAACATATTTTTTAAGTGTAATGCAATAAAATTTTGCACAGCTTTTAGTTTTTTATGACTTCTAGATATGCTGCGACGTGGCTGGAGAGCGAGAGTGCGGTGCGCTCACAACGATTTTTTCATTTGCTTATTAATAGTGCCGAAGGTGAGGGGCAGGCAGTCGGCGGTAAGTGCTGCCGGGCTGTAAAGCGGATCGTTAAGGGCAACCAATTAGAATTTATGCAGCGTAAAAATTTTAAATGCGCATAAAAAGGAAATGGAAAAATATATATACATACGTATGTATGTACATATGTAAGTATGTGATGCAAAAGAAATAAAGACGAGTACAGTTATTTGATAAATGTGCAAATGCTAAAGAAATATAGAGCAAGTACCATACATTCCTGTTTATGCGAGACAGCAGTAAAGTCGAAAAGTCGAAGTCAATGCCAAATAGTTTGCGACGATTTTTAGTGCTGCCGAATGGGTAGTAAATTTTAAGTAGTTGCAGACGTGTTCGGGCATTTGGGGAAATGATTTAAGCCCTGCGATTCTTTAGAGGAAAATCTAAATTTTAAAAGCAACAACAAATGTTAGCATTTAAAATGCTAGAAATTTAATTTTCTGGTCAAATTTCAATAAAGAATATTACAAATAAGTCGAATAAGGAGAAAGTGAAATGAAGTAAAAAACAATAGATATTAGAATAATAAATAATAAGTTATTTCTGGGGTTAAAAGGTAACTCTTAGAAAATAAAATCGACATGAAAAAAACGAAATAATAAAAATAAAATAATAAAAAAAAAATAAAAAAAAAATAAAAAAAAAAAATAAAATAAAATAAAATAAAAAAAATAAAATAAAATAAAGTAAAATAAAAAAAAATAAAGGGTAACTCTTAAAAAATAAAAAAAATAAAATTAATCAGTACAAAAATGTATACATACATGTATGCACGTATACATATCGAATAAAATATACAGCTAAATTTATTAACAATAATTTTAAAATTAAAATTTTTTTTTCGACCTAACATAAATGGTATTAGAAATAAAAATAAAAAAATAAATATTTATATGCACATACACATGTATAATAAACAAATTAAATAAAAAAGTGTAACAAAATATTTAACCTAATTAACACTTGTGGCCACGTCTGAATATTTTATATTGCTGCATACGAAATACGTTTTTCAATTAATGAATTAAATATTTTATAAAATTAAGATTTAATGATAATAATTTAAGCAAATAAAAATTAATATTTTTTCTTTTACATTATTTTCACAAAACCTCCACCTTTATCAATTCTTTTTAATTAAAAATTTCCAAAAAGATGGCAGCACCTTTTCAAAATATTTTTAACAAAAACCTTCTAAAATACGTATTCAACTATATAACTCTTTAAGTCTTTTAGTTTAGTGGCCACACCTACATACATACATACATATGTACATACTACGTAAATGGTTGCCATATTATTTTTTATAATAGACAATAAATCAAAATTTAATGCAAGACTTACTTACGTACTTCAATACTTTTTATTCATAATCTTTTATAAAAAATAATATGGCAACCTTTTATGAAGTATATTCAACTTTCAAGTGTTAGCCATTTTGTGACTATTTAATTTGATACCCGTAGAAATAATTCATTGATATCATCAATTTAATTGTGTAATAAATTGTAAACATGTGGCAACTCTCTGCAAATTATTATGCAATTGTAAGCCTTGTCAAACAAAATTTAACTGATATATAGTTGGATAATTTAACATTTTTATAGCATTAACATTTTCAGGCATATGGCAACACTTCCGAAAGTACATTGAACTATAAAATTTTGTTTAATATTTTCATAGAAATATTTTTTCATTGCAGTTTCAATGCAGTTGATTAAAAAATGATTAACAAGTGGCAACACTTATGAAAATATTTAAATTTGTGTATCAGTTTAGTTTGACGCCATTATCATAATTCTTTAATTGGGTGGCAACGCTAATGAATATCACGATTTTTTTTATTTAAATATTTGCTAAAGGTGGCTACATACCTTTATATTTAGGCACTGTTGTGTTTTTCTTTCACAAAGCGGCTTAGGCTGGAAATAAAAGAAAAATTTTATTATAATGATTTTTTTTTTTCAAATAAAATTTTGTTAAAAAAAAAATAAAACTATGCATTTGAGCTTAAGAAGAAATTATTATAAAATAAATAACAGTAAATTTTATTAAAAACATTGGCTATTTCGTTATTATTAAAATTATTAATATTTTTTTAGCTTAGTTCTTTTTCTTGATTTTTAAGCTTAAAAATATATTATAATAAAGCAATTTGTTAAAACTAATAATCTGGTCACAATATTTGTATGAAAAAATTTTTAGACAGCAAATTAAAAAAAAAACTCATAAAATTTGAAAAGAAAACCACATTCTGAATTAAAAATAAGACAACTTTTTAATGCTAACAGAAAATTTAAAAAACTACAAATTAAATTTTTAGCTTAAAACCGCACAAGGTTCATTTCAGTTTATTTCCCTTGAAATCATATTTTTCCACACCATTTCTGTCCGATTTTTCACACGTTTTTGCTTGCTCACGCTTATATAAATATTCGCACTACACAAAATCAATATTTGCTCAGTTGGTATATCCAACAGAGCTCAAAGCAATTGGATGTTTTCCTAAAAAATCGTTCTAACAAAACATAGAAGATTTGCATGATGCCGGTCGAAAGGAAATAAGAGAAAAAATTTGAAATTTTTCGCTGATAGCAGAGTTGAGAAATTAAAAAAAAAATATGCAACTGACCACTAAGACTTTCTAGCATGATATAATTCCTAGAAAAATTTTGAAAAAATCGTGAAGTGAGATTTATATTTGAAAGAGCACAGTATGCAGCAGTGAGTGTGAAGTGCTGATGGTTGTAAAACGACTTTATTTCATTGTTTTTCAGTTTAAAATTTTTGATAGTTTTTTTTTTTTTCTAATCTTTTGTCCACTTTTTTGTTTTCAATTTTGTGCCTTTACTTCGCTTGCTACCATTTAGCCCTATTCGTTCTCCATTAGCACATAAATTGCTCGTTGGCATACAAAACTCATATTTGGCCTCGAGCAAGCCATGCAACCTGCTCACATACATACATAAACACATACATACATAAAAACATACATATCTACATGCACACTGTTATCAGTTGCCAGTCATCACTACGCTTTGACGCAAAACTAATACTATCGAACTCAATTGAACTGAGTTGGCCAATGTAGCCACAAGGTTACAGAGCGAATATTGACGAAATTGAAAGTGCTAGAAAAAATAAGAAAGATTGCAGCACCTAAATAGAGTTGTATATTTGTGCATATACGGGTATAGCGGATAACTATGTTGAAAAATACGGACATGCTTTGCAGTTAGTGGTACTAGGTAGCGCAGAATTTACTACCAAAAATGCAAAACCAAATTTCTGTTTTAATATCTTTAAAATTTAAAACGATTTATGTTCAATAAACAGTGATTTTTTTTTACTTATTTAGTTCAATGAAGCATTTTAAAGCGTTTGTGAGACTTGTATAGTCCAAGAGAAATCGACTAAATAACTCAGCAGCTCAGCTTTTAACCAAACTGGCCTTTGTTTATATAATAAACTCTAATTCAAATGTAGCTAACTTTGCATGTTTTCGCACTTTTGGCATTCTAGTATCCTAAGATGCTTCAAAGTTCATAAAAAAGCTCTACAAACAACTGCAATAAATCGCAACATCCGATAAGACACATGGCGTATGAGTAACATTCTGTTAGAATACTTTAAATTAACGCGCGTATAAATTGAGAAAGCCATGAAAAACTAATGAATAGAGATTTAACGCTGTCTACGTGAATGCTGCGATTTATGAGGGCATTTGTGAAATTTTAGTGTTCTCTATAAATTTTTTTATACACCTCAGCGTATATACACGTGTGAGTGACATATATTGTAGCGCGATAATGTCGGTGAATAGCAAAAATATTAGTTTAATTAAGTATGAACTTTTAATGAAGATAAAAATAAGTGAAATAAAAAATAACAAAATTCGAAAAGGAAAATAAAAAAAACAAAAACAATTTTGAATAGCTTGCGCATAAAAAAAGGAAAAAATTGGTTAAAAATAGCAGAGAAAAACGAAACAGACATTCAAAATAGTAAAATATACAAAATAAAAAATAATTAACAAAAAAAAATTAGAATAAATAATTTATAAAAAAATGCATATATATATAGCGTGTTAAAAGAAACAAGAAAAAAAAAAATACAGCAAAAAAACCAGAAATTATAATCAAAATAAAATTTTTAATGAATTCGACAATTATCCGTACTGCTTCGAGGTAAGACTACAAAATTAAGAAGAATTAAACAGGTTGTTCCGCCTGGTGGTGGTGGTGTCCTCTCCCCGTTGCTGTTTAGCTGCTACATTTCCACACTTCCTCAACCACCAGAGGAAATTTCTATCAGCTCATACGCTGATGTTTGCACGATAATGACGTCGGGCAATGAAATCGATGACATGTGCTTAAAAGTAAAAGTCTATCCCTCCAACCTTTCTTGCTTCCTGCACGGTTCCTAGACAGTGTGGTCGGTATGCTCCCCGGTTAAGGAGCATAATGAACTGCTCTCTAGGCTTTTTCTGCTCGGGTGTTTTCGTAGCAACAATCCCTACAGTCGCTTGCTTGAAGCGGAACCGCCTCCTAGCAGTACTAAGAGGTTCTTCCGTAACTACGTCCATCATATAAGACAATATATCAACCAGAGTTCGGACGCAACTAGCTTCAGCCAAGCACTGACCGCCATTTACTGACTCCCTCTCAGTGAATGGCATACTTGCTGTCAAACCACCAGTCATTGCAGCTGACGAGCTTGAGTTGTCGCGAGAATCGAAGTGTCCCTTGCGCTGCCTCGTTCTAGATACTGTAGCAGGTTAAACTCCTATTTAAAACGACCACCAAAATATAAAAAATATGTCCCTCCATGATTCAAATCACCTTATTGCAACATATCTGACACCTCTCCCTCTGGTACCACCCAGAAAAAAAAAAAAAATATTGGAATAAAAAAATAATAGAAAAAATTAAAAAAAAATAGATTTCAGTAATTAGCCTTAGCTGATCGTTGAGTAAAAAAGTTTTTAAAAATATAAAAAAAATATAAAATAATAAATTAATGATTATAACATTCCAAGTAATAATATTTATAAAAATGAAAATTGTTCAGTAAAAAATTAAAAAAAAAAAATTGCACTAAAAAATTAAAAAATTAAATTATCTAAAAAAGTGAAAAAAATTATATATTTATATAATAATAACATTTCATAAATATCAAATTAAAAATTCTGTTGTTTTTATTTTTTTTTTTTGAACAGAAAACTCCAATAAAAATGCAAATAAAGAAAAAAATTAAAAAAAGTAATTAAAATAACAATAATTATATGAAAAAAATATAAGTAATAATCACAAAAATATACTTTCTCCTTAAAAAAATAGCTACATAAGAGTCTTAGTCCACTGCTATTTATTGGTCCTAAACAGATTCCAATTAAAAATATAATTGTTTTTATTTTTTTTTTGATCAAAAAACTCAAAAAAAATTTAAATAAAAGAAAATAAATTAAAAAAATAAATAAAGTATAAATAAATAAATGAATAAAGTATATATAATAACTACAAAAATGTACATTCTACTTAAAAAACTATGCTACTACGTAAGAGCTGTCTGAGTCCACCGCTATTTATTACGCCTACAGAGATTGCAAGCGCACCATGGCGTATGAGTGATCCGTGAACAAATTACAATTTCACTTCAATTCAATAGTTACAACAACAGCAGTAACATAAATATAATTTCTCCACCTCGCCAGGCATTAGCATACACTATGTATTAATGCGTGAATTTATGTTATCCTTGTTATCCTTTGTATAATGAAATGCGCACAGATTCGCAGCGCTCACAAGTATGTTCGATAAATAAGCATAACTCGCACATTATTTTGCTTGTTTGCAGCCACGAATGCAATCGTTCGACTGGCTAGCCATGCATAAATAGTAAATCATCAATATTGCAACGAGAATGAAAATGAAAATCCTTATTTATGTCGGTGCTACAGCGCAACGCCTGGCAGTAAGTGTAAATCAATGAAAGTATGAATGCTATATGAATGCATTGGTTGACTGAATGCTGTGAAAATGCCACTCTGCTGCTGTTGCAGCAGTCGAAGACTAGGTATAGCTGATTCAGCGTCGCTCCGCAAGTACATATTCGCCTGCTATTTGCGTCTGTTTTATGCGCGTCTCCATTGTTTATCAGCGCTGTTTTGTTGTTGTCTATCCGTCTGTGCAGTCTAGCGGACGTTTGCATGTCCTGTTTGTTTTGGTGTTGAACATAATTTACTGTCAATACAGACAAAAACAAAACATGTGCCACTTAAACTCTTGCATATGCATAATTGCGAAAAGGTTTATAGTGGCGAGAACCCAGTGGGAGGTAACCAGGTTCGACTTCATTCGATCGATGATCATTTTGCAAGTGAGATAGGCTGTTTCCAGTCTTCTTTAAACTTCTCTTTTTTCTATTGAAAGAGAACCACGAAAAATCAGCCCGGTAGCTTCTAACTTGACTTAAAAGATAAGAGAGAACTCGATCCCTTCAAGATCTTAATGAATTTTAGAAGCTTTTATGTAATCATTCTACAAGCAAGGCAAGTATTTCTGTGATAATAATAACAGAAGACTTCTGTGGGAATTGGATTTGAAAAGTTGTAGTTTATCTTATTTGGATGCTTTACAAAAGGGGTGGACTACTTCAGTCTATATTTGAACTAAAGATGACATTAGCTTTATCCTCCTTCCAGACTGGAGTTTTCAAGAAGAAGTAAGACACATTCTTACAGTAATTGGTAAGACTGATGGGGTTTTACTACAAGAATATCAAAATACAGGCCTCTCGCCGCCTGAAGACACATTCTTCTGATAAAAAGTGTCCACAAAAGTAATTAAAATGTGTTAAGTTTGGGTGAATATTATAGCTCAGATTTCAATTTTGACACAGAAACGCAAGGATGGCATGGTTGTAAAACGACTATCAAGAGGTTAACGTCCTTTTTCTACTTCCAAGTTACTGAGTTTGCTGCCTTAAAGGAAGTTAAGGTTTCAAGATTTAAACTATAAGCTGATAATAGGCATGGAGAATAAATAGTAAACTTCAAGATTTTCAAATTTTTATTGAAAAGTGATTATCAGTTGTCTAGTACTTTCGCACCCAGCGGCATTTAGCACATATAATTCTCTCAATTGAATTTTTTTTTTAATTTTTTTAGATCACTTATGGCTTTAAATAGGATATATTCGGCTAAAAATAGTGTTTTCACAGAAAACTGTGAGTTTTGCGCCACCTAGCGGAATAATCAGTATTAAGAATTGCATAAATGTCGCTAAAACCTAAATAGTTACTACCGAGTCATTCGAGGTTTCAGATCTGTGGAAAGAAAACCTTCTTCAAGCAAAGCACCACTCACCGTGCTAATCAACTTTTACATTATATAATCAATGGTGAAAAATTAAGGTACGATATTATATAGGTTATTAAGGGGTTATATCAAAAAAATCGATTTTTTTATTTCATTCCGTCAATGTACATATATTTAAGAATACACAGAAAATTTCATATCGTTCCGCTGAATATTTTCGAAGTTACACGCAAATTTGAAAAGGCGTTTCAGATTGCTTGAAGGTACTTTCAAAACTTTTTTCTCAAAATGGTGTTTCTAGGCTGGTGACCAATTACTCGTAAACGGCTGAAGCTATTAGTCTTAAATTTTAACACGATCTTCTTATATATAAGGACTCTTCCTTCTAATTGTTATTAAAATTGCAATTTAATATATTTTTCAGAAGAACTAGATCAAAGCCGTCGGCGTTAAAATTGTCAATACCTCGCAACCGCATTTATTTCTTCACGTAAAATGAAATATAAACAAATTTCGATCGTTAGTTCTACTAGCGCCATACGACGGATATTTTTTGTATTGGAATTCGATGGCTAAAGCTGAAAATAAAATTTATTTTGGATCTATATTCAACGTTTTCCACATTCCGCAGATTCTGCGCCACCTAGCGGCCGAATAATATAACTAATAAGTTGAAGAAAACGTAAAGCAATTTCGAGAAAGAAAAAATACAGTTAGTTTTAGAAGTTATGTTTGATTTATTAACGATTTTGGCTACATTGGCCTTAAACTACAAAAAAAAATTTCACGCTAACAAGCCAAGAGAGAAACAAAAGCGGTCCCGCCGCAGATGAAATACTGTGAAATACAAATTAGTTATACAGAAACAAAAAAATACAGTTATTTTTCAACGTTAATACATGTATGAAATGTTTCTGAATATCGGGCCACTATAGTATATAAACTCGACTATAATTGCGTTAGCTGCCATAGAAACTAAACCATCAAAATCATTTGCTTGTATGGAAAACTTATTTATTTGTGGATATATCTTCACGAAATTTGGAAAATATTATTGCGTAAAGCAACAATGTAATTTCCGAAAAAATAGTTTAGATCGGACAACTATAACATATAGCTGCCATACAAATTGACCTTTCAAAATCAATGCCTTCTATACAAAACTATTTTATTTGGCAATATATCTTCAGGAAATTTGGTACAAATTATTGTCTAAAGCTAAACTATAATCTCCGAAGAAATTGTTCTGATCGGAATACTATAACATATAGCTTCCATACAAATTAAACGATCGGAATCAATTGTTTGTATAGAAAACTTTTTTATTTGCAGAGATATCTTTACGAAATTTGGCATGAATTATTTTCTAAGGTAACGGTACAATCTACAAATAAATTGTTGAGATCGGCATACTATAGCAAAAAGCTATCATACAAACTGAGCAATAAAAAAATAAATAAAATTTGTTATGGAATGTTTTGTATAAGTGAAGGACATTATAGCTGCGGTGCAAACGAATTTAACTTTTTCTGCCTCAGAGGCACCTGGTGGACCAACAAGCGCTAAAAAAAATTTCAAGAAAATAATTTAAATTTTTATTTAGTCGAAAAAAGTAATGGGAACATAACTTGATTTATTTGCTGGGTCCAGCCGCGCCACACACGCTGAAAACTCAACTCAGCAGCCACTCAGTCTGTTGCCACGCACACGCACGGCCAGCGCAATAACACGTACGAATAATTAACGTTGTTTGCAATTGCCAAGCTGCCAGCTAGTTTGGCTGCGTTGTCGCAGCAGCAAGCAGTGTAGAGCAAAAAACTAAAAAAAAGGGGACAATGATACAATGCATATAAATGTATACATATGTGTATGAAAAAAATTGCAACAACAAAAAATGAAAATTATGTGCAACTAAAGTGTAGCGCCAGCCACTATTGTTTGGCATTTGCGCGTGCCAACGCTTATAAATGACACGTGCGCTGGCAAACGGTCTAGCAACGCCCGCGCACACAAACAAACACACGCAAAAATATGCGGTGCTTTACACATATGAATGCGTAGGTTATATTTGTTGGCCGTCGCACGCCCGCACGCCCTGTCTAGCCGCGCAGTCTACAGTCATGTTGTCCACGACTGTATTTGTGTCTGTGTGGTTGGTTGTTTGCTTGAATTATTATTTGCTGAAAGTGCTATGACATGCACATATGCATAAGAGGGGCATATATATACGTATATTTATATATGCATATATGAGTGTGTGTGTTATACATATATATACATATACATATATAAATATACATATATACATATATAAATAAACATATATAGATATATAAGTGCATGTGCGCGCCTGTTGTTCGACAGGAAGCACAAAGTGGTGCGCGCATGCATAACTGCTGAAGTTTTTCCGCGGCAGCTGCACCGCAAAAATCTGGCAACAATTGCAATTGCTGTTGCTACTGTTGTTCCTGTATAGTTGTTGTTGTTCTAGCTTGGAACCGCATATAAATAATTTAAAGCGCGCGTTGGCATTTAAATTGTGCTGTAATAACATGTTGCTTGCTTATGCTCCCACATTTGCTGTGTGCCATGGCGTATGCGCAATATTTAGTTACCACTGTGGGTGTGTTGTTGCTGTCTGTTTGCTTTATGTGCAATGCATTGCATTTAATGTGAAAGTGAAAGCACATACAAACTGCATAGTTTTTGTTTTTATGCGCTTTCTCGCCAAATTCGGGTCACTAGGCGTATGAGTGATATACGGCACCGCGCGGCGCAGATTTGCGGTTACAAAGTGCGCATTTTCGACAGATTTTGCACAGATTTCTAGTTGCAATGTAATTGTACGCGCAGGTAAAGCCTGAACTTAATATGCAAGCGCTGTGAATTTTAGGCTTTTTCGCCTGCTCGCCTTGGCGTATGATGAATGTATACGGTTTTTAGGGAAAACATAGATTGGAACAGCAAAATGTATACTAAATATTCTGGTAGCATATTATTTTTATTCACAACGAAAGTTACAACGTACAGTTAAATTTTAATGTTGGCTTAAGTCGCTGTTGTAAGCGATGCGAACGCTATAGAAACTTATAAAGAGCTTTCAAAGTGGCATAGTTAATAAATTTGCTGTCTTCCAAACATTATGAGGGGTGAACTTGACTTCTGCCAATAGAAAATGAGTGATTTATTGACTTAGAGGCAGACTTTGGTGATGAAAGGTCAATATGCCACTCATGTGATGCGAAAGAGTACTAGTGTATTACTCCTAAAATCACTTTGCCACATGGCACACATGGGATCTATATTTTCTCCATCTAAAATAATTTAATTTCTGTTATCTTAGCTCACGCGGATTTGAGTGTTTGCTGTGAGCGCGTTCGCTATTAGTTTTACAATATTTTGGACTGAAACAGTCCAAAAATTCGCAAAACTATAGCAAACGCGCTCAAAGCAAACACAGACAATACTACAAAGTATAACAGGAAAAGATTAACAGTATTTTTAAGAAGAAAAAAAGAGAAATATTTTCCTCATTGAAAATACTTTCAGTATTGGAATGTATATTCTAGATTACATAAACTTACCGCATTAAACATTTTGTATATTTTTTGTGCATTTACATTGTTCAACAGGGCGTATGAGTGCTGTTTGAAAGTATTACACTGCTATATTTTTACAGGAGTTTTTAAATATTTTTTTTCTGCTAACAAAAGCCAGATTAACTTAATTTTTGCGCTTAAATGCTTTTAGGTTTTTCTGTTACACTTACATAATCGCTTAAAATAATATTTTGGAATTCGAGTGGGATTGCTTTTTAATACTTTAATATTATATCTGTGCTATTCGACGATTTAAAATGTTGATAAGTGGTTTTTAATGATTGGTAGAGCATGTTGATATAACATTATTTATAACAATTGAATTTTACATTTCTACTAAAAACTGAGAAATGCAGCTGTATATAGAGTGTATTACACAGTAGTATAACAGATAAAAGCGGTACTAAAAATGTGTACCAAGTTAGCGCTAACAAATCAGTGTAATTTTCAGTTTCTGAACAAAATAAGAATTAATTAGAGCAAATACAAACTGTACTCAATTTCTTTACTAAAATATTACTAAATTAGTACTAAATTTTATTTTACTAAATTAGTACTAAATTATTTAATAAAATGCAGCAAAAGTTTTTCACAGAGCAAACACAAATTAATAAAACTGAAAAAGCAGTGTACTAAATTTTATTTTACCAAATTAGTACTAAATTTTATTTTACTAAATTAGTACCAAATTATTTAATAAAATGCAGCAAAAGTTTCTCACAGAGCAAATACAAATAAATAAAACTGAAAAAGCAGTGTACTAAATTTTATTTTACTAAATTAGTACTAAATTAATTAATAAAATGCAACAAAAGTTTTTCACAGAGCAAACACAAATTAATAAAACTGAAAAAGCAGTGTACTAAATTTTATTTTACCAAATTAGTACTAAATTTTATTTTACTAAATTAGTACCAAATTATTTAATAAAATGCAGCAAAAGTTTTTCCCAGAGCAAATACAAATAAATAAAACTGAAAAAGCAGTGTACTAAATTTTATTTTACTAAATTAGTACTAAATTATTTAATAAAATGCAGCAAAAGTTTTTCACAGAGCAAACACAAATTAATAAAACTGAAAAAGCAGTGTACTAAATTTTATTTTACCAAATTAGTACTAAATTTTATTTTACTAAATTAGTACTAAATTATTTAATAAAATGCAGCAAAAGTTTTTCACAGAGCAAACACAAATTAGTAAAACTGAAAAAGCAGCGTACTAAATTTTATTTTACTAAATTAGTACTAAATTTTATTTTACTAAATTAGTACTAAATTTTTTACTAAAGTAGTGCTAAAAATTTGTACACAAGTAATACTTCAAATTTGCAATAAATTTTTGATAGATCAAGCGTGATCGTGTCAAGCTGTCAAGATATTTTTGTTCAGTATTGTTTCATCATGGACTTACGCCTGAATAACGTTTACAAATCTTTCAACTTTATTACAAAAATTCACATTCTGAAAAGATTATGTTTCGCACGTTCGCTCAACTTATGGCCAACATAATGGGCCTACTGAGCGCACTACTCGTAACACCATCCCAATTTGAGATCCAGCATTCATTATTGGACAGTATTCAACTGAATAGACCACAGGGTTTGTCCGAAAAGTAATAGGGCTAAGTCGATTTAAAAAAATTTATTGAACCAATCTTTACAATTCTTTAAAAACTTTCAAAATAGGCGCCTTCTGCGTTGATGCAGCGCGACTTCCAAGCATTGAAGGTGTCACGGAAGGCATTCTCCGGAATAACCTTGAGAGACGAGGTGCATGCTGCTTGGATGCCCTCTAACGTCTCAAAATGCTCACCTTTCATCGGCCTTTTCATGCAAGGAAACAAAGTCCGAAAGCCACATCTGGGCTGTAGGGCGGCTGCGTAAGCGTTGGGATGCCGGCCTTGGCTGGTTTACAAGAAAGGCCGTGTGAGCCGGGGCGTTGTCGTGGTACAACTTCCAATCGGCTGCGATGTCTTGTCGGATCCGACTGACTATTCGTTTGAGTTTCTTGACTTCTACGTAAAGCTTGGCGTTGACGGTTTGTCCAGGAGAAAGAAATTCATGGTGGACGATGTCTTTGATGCCAAAAAAGACCATGGACATCGTTTTCACTTTGGATTTGCTCGTTCTTCCCTTTTTTGGACGCCGACGTGTGCCACTCTGAAGATTGCCGCTTTGGTACCAACAAAACACACCACTTCTTGCTAAAGCAACATCTGGGTAAGCCTGCTTGATCATATCAATCGTTTCTGTTACAGATTTACCGAGTTTCACACAGAATTTAATCGCGTACCTGTGCTCTAACGAACGCTACATTCTCGGCTTGGCCCACACAGAAACACGTCGCGCGAAAATATTTATCCTGACTTTCCAGGTGCTCGGAGACAACCAGCCGATCGTTCGTTAGCCAGGAACGCCTTCTATCGAATCTAGTCGGTGAGAAGTACAGCCGCGGCGAAAGAAAATCAGTCCTATTACATTTCGGACAAAGCCTGTACTTCTAGCACGCAGAAAACAAAACAAAGTTTATTCAGTGATTCAGGCTTATTTCTAAACAAGCAAAACTGCCGCATTTGGTACGAATGGTAACCTGAAGAGATTCGAGAGCTGCCGTTTTATCCAGAAAAAAGAACGGTTTGGTATGGTTTGTGGACCACATCGGTTCATATTTCTTCAAAAATGATGCTGGTGAGAACGTAACCCTTAATGGCGACCGTTATATAGCCATCATAACCGAAAATTTGATGCCTGAAATTGAAGCTCGTGATCTCGGCGATATTTGGTTTCAACAAAACAGCGCCACTTTCCACAAATCGCATTAATCAATGGATTTATTGAAGGAACACTTCGGTGAGCAGATAATTTTTTGATTTGGGCACGTCAATTAGCCACCAAGATCGTGTGGTATCACATCGTTAGCCTTTTTTCTTTAGAGCTGTGTAAAGTCTAAAGTCTATGCAGACAATCTCGTTTCGATTCAGGCCTTAGCGCAAAACGTTACGAGAGTCGGATGGACCATCTGAGATATACGGCAAATATTTGTAAGAGCTAATGTAACAGAAATAGATGCCAAAGAGTGTTCTTTCGAATGGTAATAAACATTAACATTAAATTTGAAGTTTCTCTGTTTTTTCTTTAAAAAAGGAGGGAACCTTGAAATGAATGAAAAAGTTTATCACCATTTGGTAGAAATTGTTCTTTCACTTTTAATTATTAAATATTTTATATATTTTTTTTAATTTTCTAGTATGTGATTTAGTGCTAACTCACTTATTTGTCTAACAAGTTTGATACCCCAAAGGATAATATTCGTTTTCTCTTTACACCCTCCTCTTTTGCACAACGTAATGACCTCTTTCCTTTTGGTTCCGCAAAATTTCACAACAATCTATTTAAACTAGCAATTAGTTTTCCGAAAGCTGACAACCATGACTGAGTGACTGACTGATTGGTTGACTAAGCGTTTGTGTGTGTGTGTATGTGTGTGGATGAGAAATGGAGCGGAAAGCAGTAAAAGTGCATAAAGCGGCCAAAAGCTTTTTTCGCTGCCAGACAAAGTGGCATAAGCGTGGTCGCCGTGTGTGTGTGTGTGTGTGGTGCAAAAATATCAAACGTCAAAGAAAATATTTTAAAGTACAGAAAAAGGTGAAATTTTATAAATGCGAAAAAAATGTTAAATATAAAATATTACATGAGTGCCGCACTACGTTGGTGCGCAAAGGTCAGCCAGCGGTTGTGCGCGCAAAATGCAGTTAGTTGAAGCGTAATAGTGTGTGGCAAAAAAATGAGCAAAAAAGAGAACCCAAAAATTGCATGAAAAATCGTAAGTGCAAAAGTGCGTACGCCAGCTGCGTCCGAAAGCCCGGCAATTGCAGCGTTTGTAAGGTTTTGAGTAAATGCGCACAAAGGCACAGAGTACTCATATGTGATGATTGCCGACAGATGTGTGTGTATGTGCGTGAGTGTGATTGGTGCTTATGAATAGTAAAGCGAAGCTGCCTCTTTGCCACTTTAAGGGTGAAAAGTGGTCGCGGCGTCTGAGTTTGCTGGCTGCCGCGCGGCTACAAAGGATCTTTTAAGCACGGGCTTGAAGTGTAGACTTAAAAGCGAATATAATTTTTTTTCGATGCGCCCATAATTCTCCGAAATAAAAAAAAACTATAAAACAGCAATGTTTCTCGAACCTTCCAATGAATGCTAGAGATAAGAAGTCTGCGACAGAATGAGGGACGTTGAGCTTCAGACTGAATATTGAACGTTCCTGAGTTCGCTTGATAATTGATGAATGGGTAACAAACGAAGATTCATTAAAATTTAGATATCCGACCGGCGACTTCTACCTCATCTGAGTTGTGGAAGATTATGGAAACTTTCGCGTTGTCTACTTAACACCATGGTTCACGATCTAAAATACACTGTTTTACCTGAAACTCAATAGTGTTCCCAAAGATGGACAATACTCGTAGAACGGGACAGCAAAGACGGGTACTTCTTTCGGCTATCCAAAATCACGAAACATTCTACCTACTGTCAGTGGACTGGCTTTGCATATCTAGTTATATACCAAATGTGCAATAGGTCGAACTCGGATGGGAGTCCGTCAGCAGTGGTGCGGATTCTTAAAAACCATCGACTTATTTTTTAAGGTATTCTCTGGCCTGCGAATTTGGCACAATTTACGGTTAATTAACCACTTTGAACTCGATCCAAGATGGTGGAAAGTTATACCAGTTTTATATCAGGTATGGGTTCCAGAAACATCGCAAAACTTGAACAACTAATAAAGTGTTTACAACAGTGCACCTGTGGTTCCAAGTGAAGCCAGGTCTTTTTTCCCCTGGTCTTTCCAACAGATTGGAGGTCTTCCTCTTCCTCCGCTTCCCCCAGCGGGTACTACGTCGAATACTCTCAGAACGGGGCTGTTTTCATTCATTGGGACGACTTCGCTAGCGTAGACGTTAGCTAACAGTGACGTGGGAGCCAAGTCGCGAGTGCGACACCTGTTTAAACTTTTATTGAGGTAACAGAACTTGGACGGATATAAATCCGGTAAGGTAGATCTGTAAGTCCGTTTTAGAGGGACTTGTCGTACACCGACATTTGTCGAATCTTTGGAAAAATATTTTGGCGTGAAGTAAAACTTGCTGCTGAGGACACGAGCTCCTCGCTAAGATCAAGTGCGTAAGTTCGTTGTAGCCCATTGAGATCTAAGACCGAACAGTCAGTTGGTACAAAAAGCATATTTCCGATGTCAAAGATATGGCTAGAGCTTTATCTTAAGGCCTAGCGCGACGAAGAAAGTAGTAGTAGTAGGAAGACCGTTGAGTTTGTATCGATTAAAGAGTGAAGTTTCAATTACTAATATAACTTAAAACTCAAGCTCAAAATATATTACAAGATATTTTGAAGATGAATGTTTTCAAATGATCCATCAGTTGATTGTCAATGAGGCACATTTAATAAAATTTGATTTTTCTGACGCCAGCATATTCCCAGATATCAAAGAATAATGCTGCATTTTTATATTCAATCAACATGAATTTTTCCCTACAAAGCCCGCATTTTAGCATTCGGTTAAAAGGAAGCAAAGCAAAGAGTGAGACTGAGTTTCCCGCTAATCACCGCAAACTCCCAGCGCCATCAAGCTGTCACAACGGACACAGCTGCCGTTTGCATTTTTCCCCGCTTACACATTATTGCGGTCGCTGCAGCTGTAGCGCTGCGGTATTTGCCTACGCCTGAGCAGCAGCTGTCGGCGCTACGTAGCGCGGACCCATTTCTGCGTTTGATTCAATTTCCCTCTGCTCGTTTGGCAAAGTCCCCGAAGCAATCTGCATTCGTTGCGATTGATTTCCTCTTCGGCGCTGCATTTCCCCGCTTTTGTTGCACAATTTTTCGTGTCTTCTTTTGCTGCAATATCCTTTGTCGCTTTTACGCTTTGCCGTTGCAATTTCTTTGCTTTATTGGTGAGCGTAAAAGAGCGTAAGAGAAAAAATTACAATTTTGTATATCGAAATGAGTGGAAAATTATTGGAAATTTAATTCACTTTAGGCGCCGGCATTCAAGAGAAGGGCATATGCAAAAGAAATAACATACATACGAGAGCCATAAGTAATTAAAAATGGAAATTAATGGGGGTCACGTACCTTTTTGGAAAACTTTTCTCTTGTCAAGCAAAAGTGAAGGTGAATTGCAGGCTTTGGAAGTACAAAAATATTGAAGATAAAAGATTCAGTTGTCGTAAAATTGATACATACAGAACAGTTCTGTAACTTCATAGTGCCATTCTCGTTGAGATCTTTGTCCCTTTAGCAAAAAAAATTGCGATAGTAGATTTGAGCAAAACTATAGATATTAAAGATTATGTAGACAAGGTGCTGGATGCATAGGAATTTTTTTCTGCTTAGAAACCTCGCTTCTGGCGAGTCATTTTCGATTTGCCTGGCCTGATGGAAGTCAATTTCTCTCCTATTGACAACAGCTAGCAGCTTCTGGGCGTAAGCTTTTAGACGTTCCAATTGTTCTCCGTGAAGATTTGAATTAAGTGTTTGGCCGTTGGGGATCAGCTCAGACTAGATGTTCTTCTTCTAAAACAGTGCTTGGGCACAGTTTTGATTGGCTCAATGTGATTCAATCACGGCCGTTTTCATTTGGTCGTAAGTGAACCACATTTCATTCCGAGTATCCTCCCATCTAGCCATCGTGAGAAATGGACCAATTTTGTTACGATTCAGCTGCGGTTTGCCGATGGATGTTGGGACCATGAGTCCCTAAACTAATTATTTAAAGCCGGTCTTTTGACCTGATGGTGTGTTGCTTTCTTCTAACAGATTTATAAACAGTCCGAGATGGGTATTATTTCTAGTTAGTTCTAGAGGGAAACATGTGCAGAGTCAGATATAATTGGATTCGTAGTTTACTGTAGCATCCGAACTTTTTAAAGTGCAGAAGTTTTGCGACCACCTTCAACTTTAGTCAGTCCATCCATCCTATGGGTAAGGCTGAGTTCAAGTTACTTCAGAGGTCACAGTTGGCGTATAGTGTACCGCCTATACTAAGTATTTTAGCTGGGAATAGTAATAAGCAACCCCCGACCAAGAGCTGCAGGAGAGGCTTGGCTTAAAATGCCTCATGTGCCCAATGAATCTTCGGAGAAGAAGCCAACAGAAGCCGCCTTTAAATAACAGTTCACAAACCCCACAGGGGTTGCGCCGAGCATCTAATGGGCTCAGGCGTCGACGAAAATCCTGGCAAGGGCCCATCAGAATCGAGGTCAGGAAGAGCCTGATTATGGTGTACAGGAAACCCGAAATGGATCAGTCAGTAGGTAAGACTGACACCTCGCCGAAATGGCTGACAGGCTAACGCTGCTCAGATATCCGTCTCGTTAAAATCATGCAGATCTTCAAGCACGTTCATAGAACGTTGTCATATTTTTGGCCGTACAGGTTCAGTTGAGACGAACTCCAGATTAGTGCACGAACTGGCTCTGAACATAAACTCCCGTAAGAACTTATGTCAACCCTCGGTTAGTTCTAATTGACGTATTGCGAAGCTAATGAAGGCCTTTCCTAAACTTTAAAATTAATCACAACTTGAAAAGAAGAAACAAATCGCTTAAAAGAAATCCATGCAATTTAAGACGAGCCTAAATGTGGAAACAGTTTCAAAAGTCACAGATTTCACACAGTTGTCAAAGAGATGAATCGACAGAAGATCAGTTTTCAGGAAGAACTGTTTTAAGTGTAATTATGTGAACGCCTTTGACCCACCGAATGCTGACAATTTCAGATTAAAACCGAACTCGAAAGACGGGGTATATTGTAAATTGCTTGTCCGGACTTTTGCCTTTCATCAAAAAGTTAAGACCAAAAGTAGGAATGTGGTTTAAAACATTCCCAAAACTCTGACAACTATGAGTGCGACTATACTGTGGTCTTCTGCTTACAGATACTCTTGGATTTTGCATGAAAGGAGAAACAGAACTTAGGCAGATATAAATCTGCTCATTTTAGAGGGAGAAGTAGCATTCCTCCACAATGAGAAATTTAACTAATTTATTATAGTATCGCCGTTTTCTTAGTCACCTCCGACTAACTTTTAATAGTATCTCAGGAATGATTAATAAAAAGAACGTACTTGAAGTGAGTTCAATAGAAGCACCTGGGTATAGAACACTTGCTTAGACCTGACTCCAGCATAATCTAGTTAGAAAATATTTGTGAATGATATGAAAAATAGTTCTAATAGACTTGTCTAATTCAAAGATTCAAGCTGTTGCTATGGATGTTGGATTTCGTAAGCTTTTCTTCCAGCAAGTTTGAATCCTTCTATGCCTAATCAGTTTGTCTGGTAACAGGCAATCTTCAATATTATTCTCGGCAACGGTAACGAGATTTAGAAATCTTTAACTGATCACTACTTTTCGGTCCTACTCTTTCGAATTTAGATGCGTAACTGAAAACTGACACATTTCGCAGTCTTTGAGAATACACCAGGTAAAAAAAAAATAGTTGAGAAGTATCTAAATTCATTCTTTCAGCGGAGAAGTGCCTACCAAGATACCAAGATACCAATGAAACGCGTGCAGCCCACCATTTGTTTACTACTAAGTTAGAGTAATTTTCAATGATTCTCTTTAGGTTTTACTTCGGAAGCTTTTCTGCAAGCCAGCGAAGGTTAGCGTGTACATATTACAGCTAACACAGCACTTAATTATCTAAATGTTGTTACTGCTGCGAGCACCAATTCATTATTGGTCTGCTTTTTGACGAAAAAGCTACTTTAACGCACAAATTCATATTTACTTTTTGATTAATTACCCACACTTTTCGTGCTGAACAAAAGCCACTTTTGATTGCCTCGTCATTTTCGCCGATTATTGTAAATTAAGTGCATTAGTAAAAGCTACAGACAAATTTTTATTATCTTAACTTTGCTGACCTTATAGAAATGAAGTGCAGACTGGGCGATCCGAGCTTGTAGGTAGTATATGATAGAGCAGGAGAGTACTCCTAACTTTTAGTCAACTCAGCGGTGAGTGCGGCTGCTCATTTTCAAATTATACATCTAAATGGCACAATTCCTCTCGCCCCACTTGTGTAGTGAAGCGCACTTTGTTCTGCAAATATTTGCCAAGTGTGTTCTGGCCAGCAACTTGTCCGTACGAATTCATCATCAAAAAGATTAATGCGCCTCATTGCTTGGCAGCTCGTATCGCTCGTATCTTGAGTAACTTTTCAACTTATCTGTTTGATTGCACGCTTGAAAAATTATTAATTGTCGGCGGAGGCGTACAGCAGCTAGCCGGACAAGTGAAGTTTGGATGGCAGAGTGGTGGTGGCTTGCTAATGTGATTGCCAGCAGCTTTTGGTGGTATCATTATCTTTTGAGAATATATACTTTCGGTGGGCTTGAAGTAGAGTTTTCGTTGCGAGTCTCCAAGCGGGAGTATGCCACAAGCTTACTTTCACTTTCAGCTGTAACTTATATAACTTTGCATAATGTCAAATGAGCTGATACTGATAGTAATCAGTCTGCGGATGGTCTTTATTGAGCGATTTCAAATTTATTTGCATGTCAAGTGTAACGAAAATCAACAAAAATAAATAAAAATGACGAAAAGTCGCACTCATTTAAAAAGTGATAATTCATCAATTTCAGCTTGACGTACTCAAAGTCGCGAGACATTTCTAGATTTATGAACATTTGTCACTTGTCCAATGGATGTCTATATGTATCTATTTCGTACATACTATTTTCAAAAGTAATCGATAAACTTTTCAAGGAAGTAAACATGAAACGGAAATGGAAAACGGGTAGACCATCGATTAACTATCTGAAATATAACCGTCAAATTTGGAATTCGATCCAAAAATGATTTTATCTCGACTTTTAAAAAGAACAACCCCGCAATATGAGCATAAAATTGGTCATATATTGGAGCAGGCTTTTTACCTACCACTCAGAATATATGTCGCCGAGTATATTTCTGACCAATATAAAAACTGTCTCCCGAAAGCAATCAACTAAACCCTAACGAGCTCGACTTTAAGTGGTTTTTATGTCAGCGGTCCTAAAGGTATTAAGAGTCAAATATGAAAATTTGGAGTATTAATTTGAGAATATGTGGGGGAGACCTGAAATATATCATTTCTAAATAACCAGCGGTTTGACGAAACACTGTAGCGCAGCTTTTATGGGAGCAACAATCCTTAGACTGTGGCCTCTTAGACTGTGGTCACTAAACATTGACAGTGTTGTTTAGTGTTGTTGGCAAAACAGCTTAACATAAAGTGCATGAACTGTTTGCTGTAAGTTAAAAGCTTCTGTAATATGAATAATTCCAGCTATAAAGGGCAGAAATTCAGTCAAACTCCTAAAGGCAACGGTTCGGTATAGTTTCTTTCAGGTTTGAGAATGGAGCAGACTTAAGTTAGCTACAAAACCATATCACGTAGGATGTGCGAAAACTAATCTGGGTAAATGTCATAGATGAAGATAGTACATACTGACTATATTTCTAACAATCTCTGGATTTGGTCAAATAAAGTGATGGTACTGCTGAGAAGAATGTGACGCAAAACATGATGAATACACAAAAGTTCATCAAATTGAGAGATTTTCTACAGATCTTGCTTCAAGAGCGACGACAGTGTAATTCCTAAAGGGCATGGCAAGAGTTTAAAGTGAAGACGGCTGTATGAGTGTTGAGTGGTATAAGTCGCTTTACAATCTTTGGCTGCGGTGATTTTTGCTTAGCTTTTGACGGTGCTTGTCGTCGAAATAATTTCGTGCCACTTACATATTAAACCGTGAAGGTAAGGCATTTTTGCGTGACTTTGGACCCTCTTCGTAAGGCGATCAATAAACATGAAGTTTTGCATGATATTGGTTTCTTTGGCTGCAGAATCGGGTTTGGGCGAAGTTCATCGTAAAAGTGGCCTCATTGTCTCGGGCAGTTGGATATTATAAGGAAAGAGGTTGTTATATGAAGTGGACCCTCCTCGTGAGTTTAGGTCAATGCACGGGTCTCGGGTAATTAGGTATTATAAGGTAAGAGGTTGTTTTATGAAGTGGACCCTCCTCGTGAGTTTAGGTCAATGAACGGGTCTCGGGTAATTAGTTATTATAAGGTAAGAGATTATTATGTGAATTGAAGCATCCTCGTGAGGGTAGGTCCATAAAGGTCATATATGACTTTATTTCATTAGCTATCAGATAGATCAGTGTCTAATGTTTCTTGTTGACTTTACCTCAAAGATTCTTGGTAATTATTGTAGTAGAAGTATGAACCTTGAGCTGGTCTGCACAAGATATATTGAACTTCAAAGGCTTTCGCGAATTCGAAGAAATCCGAATTCATTTTAGAATTAGCTTTAAATGGCTTTGGACTATTCCAGTCTGAAACCTTTCACATCTGAACAAATTTTTTTTGCTAAAGTTTTTTATGTAGTTCTATAACTACCAGCCCAAATAGCCGCTCTACTTTTGACTAAGAGTTTAGGTTTTTGGTGGATTTACCTTGGTTTTTGAAGCATATACGCTTTAACGTGTTGAAAAAGTTAGATAAAGGTATCCCCATTTTGTTTATGAATTCCTAAGTAAAACATCGCTAAACTTGGTGTTCAAAAAGTCCACGTGTTTTCTATTGGAAAAAACTTTCAGTTGACTTGTTGTTATAAAATCAAAAGGTGTCAATAAAGTATGCCACAAAAACAGGACTCATTAATTATAATCCTCGGAAATAAATGCGCGTAATAGCCAAATATATTGTGATACAAAAGCAATTAACGATTATTCTAAAAAAATAATAATAACAGCAATTATGCTATTGAATATATGAAATCAAATTAAATGAATATTTATGAAAACTGATTGGCTGCCAGTGCGTATGAGTGATCAATTAAAAATGTCAAAAGTTGTGCATGCCAGGGAAGCAAAAAAAATGTTATAATTAAATATTGCTTTATGATGTCATGGAAAAAATGAAATAAAGTACAAAATTCGCTGGAGCACAATTTAAATTATTAAAGCGTAAATTGGTATATTCAGCATGAGCTAACAGCGTAAATTTTAATTATTTTGGGATTTACAATAAACAAAAAAAACAGAGATTGGAAATTGTTAAAAAAAAATAAAGCTTAAGCTCTTTACTATTATTTGAATTAATTAATTTATTTAGGAATTAAAAACTAATTATATTTGTACTTTTATTTGGCAGCCAATTTAAATGTTTTTTGTTGTAGTTGCCATTTTGGAAAAAAACTAAATTTAAGATTGAAAGCGGTATGAATAATTTACTAGATTCTGTAGACTATTAACTACGGCTGACAGCATTTTTATAATGGAAAGGTTTTTTTGTACGGCAACAGTAGTATTTTCTAGCCTTCTCAACTCTTTTTCTTTTTTGCCTTTACTAGGTCGCCATTCTACATTTTACATTTCGATGGACTTCCTTCGTAGTCTTTAACTACTTTTGTTCTATAACATTTTCATGTTCAAACACATTTTTTTACCGCAATACGGTAAACTTTGCACAGGAACCCCTTATTTACCAAGAAAAACATAGACATTCCTCCCTTATTCGAGCTGAGCAAACTTTTCCGATTCCTATACAAATGAGACAATTTACTAAAACAAATGAGACAACTTACTAAATGAGGAAGGTCAGATAATGCCGAGACCAAGTTCATGATCAGCGTGCGAAAAAGAGCAGAGCTCTAATGTAGAGAGCAGAGAAGTGATGAGAAAGCTAATATCGACTACTCTAATATATTAGTCAATATTTTTGTCTTAAAACGATAAAATTGGAAGCTCACTAATTCTAATTGACTTTCATAAGAGGGACAAAGAAATAGATGAGAAAGAAGATGAGAAAAAGTTATAGAAAGAGAGAGATAGTAAAAATATAAAGCAGAGACAATAAATACTTAAGAGGGAGAGAGAGAGAGACAGAGTTAGAAAGAGACTCTGAGAGAAAAATACAAAAATAAATAAAGACAGGAAATAAAAGAAAAGCAGAGAAAAAAATACAAAAAGTGAGAGCGCTAAAAAGAGAGGCAGAGAGAAATACATATAGCTAATGAAAACCGTTTCCGCGACAGTCGGGTCTAAGGTAACCGGAACGGATCCGGATTTATATCCAACCAAAAGCTGTACAAACAGCAGCGTTTGCTGTCCCTACAACAACAACAAGACAGTTAAGAAGAAAGAGAGAGACAGAGCTCAAAGGCAAGGTAGATAAAAGAAGGAAACGGAGCAAAAAAAAAACACAGTAAGACTCCCAGAAGCTTCTTAAAGTAGCTTGCGAAAGTTATTTAACAACAACAAGACAATTAAGAAGAAAGAGAGAGAGAGCTCAAAGGCAAGGTAGATAAAAGAAGGAAACGGAGCAAAAAAAAAAAAAACACGGTAAGACTCCCAGAATCTTCTTAGAGTAGCTTGCGAAAGTTATTCATCATATACAAGTTTGCTGATGAAATTTATGCGTTTTTTCATCCAGCCTTATTAGGCACCTTAAGAAATTTTCTGAAAAGCTTAAAACATTTCGTCGATTTATGAGCCTCTGGTTCTCCATATCTACGCGTTTTAGGTATCACAAAGCACCTGCGTTCCTAGCCTAAGGGATATTGCCTAACCTTTGGTGCGAGGATCTGCCCTATAACCTAACCTATAAAAGGTTGCGTCAAGCTTAGACGCTGCGTGCTAAGATATGTATATTGGAAGGTGAATGAAACTCTTAAAATCCTCACCCCGTGGATCCTAATTATTTTGTGTTTTTAGCTCGCATTCTTAGTAAGTCTCATACACTAATTAATTAGAGGGTAAAGTGTTTTAGCTTAAGAAAGGCGCACTTCTCTAAATGCTGGATTGGATACCACCTTCCCAATAATATCAAAACAGTCAAAGAGCTGAATGTGTTTCTGATATGAGGAAGTTTTGTCGGAATTATTTCAGCTGTTCGGATCTCGGTAATGCCCGCAATTAGTGAAATATAGCTCTCAAAGCCCTCGCTGAAACTCTTGTGTTTTTCAGAATTCTGTGTTCTCAGCCTACTTATATATTGATCAATTTCTGGTTAGTTTTACCGCTTACATATCTTGATTGTTGTAGCCCTTTCTTTAATTCTTGCTCTCTGATTCGTGGTTTCTAAATTACTTTTGTCTTTTTTCACTCATCTTCAACTCATTAATTCGTTTTCTTTTGTTCTTATTATCCAGCTTCATCGCCCCAACTCTTCAAAGCATCCCTTCATGTATCTTCAATACCTTCCATGCTGTTAGTAACTCTTGACCATTTCTTGGGCGCATGTAAGCTCTCGACTTATGCTTGTTCTTCTACGCATTTACTTGACCCTCATAGTTACAAGACTTTTGTTGCATGCAACTTTTTGTTCGTGAAATACACAGGCAACATACTTGTGAAACTTGTATACATTTGCCCTTATTTGTATTTGTATTTAATAAGCGCTCTTCGAAAATGTTTTGGTCGCCCCCGAAAAACATCAGACTTCTTACTCTCGCTTGCGTAAGAGCAGCAGAATGTCAACGACACTGTTAAAAAAAAGGATAATTAATTTGTGCGCAGCTTTGGTCGCCACAACAGATTGTGAGTGCCGCTAAAGTTGTTGTTATTGCTATTGTTGTTGCCAATGTCGATGCTGATAACCACTTTGTTAGTAGCAGCTTTCTGTTATTATTGTTATTTTTGCTCTTCTGATGGCCATTTTGTTCGTAGCGGACAATGTTATTGTTGCTACTGTTGTTGTCGTTTGGGTCGCGCATACAAACAGTTAATTGAGTTTCAGCGGAAATTGTTGTGGTTGTTTTGTGGTAATACTTTTTTAACTGTCTGTGTGCGTTTCTTTTTACTTTTAATCCATTTCAATTTGGTTTTGATAACAATTACATGGAGGCGGAACGCCATTGCGTATGAGTGATGTCAATTAATTTGCCGCCACTTACAAGCTGGCATGGTACTTGTTAACAGTTGAGTGTTGAAAGAGCGTTAAATGCAAAAAAAAAAACAAAGACAACAAAACTAACAAATGGAATTTTTGATTAAATTAATTAAAATTAAATATTTTACGGAAGAAAAATGCAATTTTATAAAATTTCGTTCTCTAATAGCAATTAATTTGTAATTCTCATACGGTTTATAATATTTTTGTACATATTAAGAGGTTTGTAGAGATTCTTTATATTAAAATTTTAATGGATAATATGCGGCTTCGCATCGGTGCTTCACATTTTATCTGAATTGCTGTCGACAGACAGTTTCAATGGCGAAATGTTCAAATATATAATGGTAAAGCCTAATTTAACTGTGAAGTTGGCTGCGAAAAAATTCAGTAAGATCAGCTGTTATCATTAAACTGAATTACTTAGCGAACGACCCAATACTATATAAGGTCTCTGACGTTTCAACAAATTCTGGTTTAGTGATTTTGCTTATAGAAATTGAATCATACAGTCTGCTGCCGTAATATTTCTATGACTTTTCTGCAGATAAAGGTAAGCGCCGCATGCTGCCCAAAGGAACCCCGCCTGAGTGAATGTATGTAATATTCGCTGAATTTCTACGATCTATTTATTCTGGTTTCCTAACTCAAATAATTCTGTTTGTCTGAATAAAACAATTCTGTTTCTGTTTCTGCATGGAAATCTAATCTGCTTTTGTAAGGTTAATGACTAAGATTGCTGATATAATTAACACTTTTAACTGTAATATTGATCAATATTGCGACACAACTTTCTCCTCATTAGTTCCGAATTTTAATGGTTTTTCTTGTTCTCTCAATCAATTGCTGTTTTTCCCAAATTTAATTTCCTGAAATTTCACGCTTTTAATTACTTCTTTAAAAAAACTTATTTATTGTTGTTTTTCCTGTAATTAATATTAAATTCATGCAAATTGAAGCCATTCCGCTGCCATGGCAGCAGAAATGCTAATTGTGCGCAATTAAAAGGGCAAGCGAATTAAAAAAGCTAGAGAAATAAAAAATCAGCACAACAAAAACAGAAACAGATTGCTATCAAATTGTTGTTATAAACTGCTTGGCAGCACTTCAATGATTATTGCCAACAGGCTAGCGCGAAGGGCGGACTTTTAGACTCCGCGCTTGCCTGTCTACTTGCCGTTAGTTGCAAGTGAAGTGCATTTGTCTGCCAAACATCAGGCGATTTTTGGAGAGCCCGCTAGTAGTATACTTGTACATCAGAACTATGAAATGAACGCTGAAGTGCGCTGGCTTTGACTTCTAGGATATGCGCTGGTCAAATGGCCGGTGGCGCGTCTCGTTTTGAACTTGATTTAATTATGCGGAATACATTTAGTATTTGCTGGCATGCATAATGCGTTTAAGTAATAAACTCTAGAGTGTAATTTTATGAAATTGCAGTAAAATTAACACTTTCGGAATTTAGTTACGTTCCGAGAGCTGGAAGGGCATAAAAAAAGGCAACTTAGATTTTGTATTATATCCTGAACAGGGTATATTAAGTCTGCCACGAAGTTTGTAACAGCCAGAAAGGAACGTCCTTAAATTGTGTATATAATGATCAATGTGACGAGCTAAGCCAAGTTCAAGTATTTATGCGCACTTGTCCCTTGGTTTTTGAGATATCGAACTGAAATTTTGCCCATGCCTACTTCTCCCCAATAAAGTGCTCATTTGTCGGAATCAGCGCTATCGGAACATTGCAGGCTATATCTGTCATACAAACTGATCTATCAAAATCGAGTACTTACATGGAAAACTTTTTTATTATGCAAGATATCTTCACGAAATTCGGTGAGGACTATTGCTCAAGGCAGCGCTGTATTCTCCAAAGAAATTGTTTAGTTCGTACCACTATTGCATATAGCTGCCATACAAACTGTTCGCTCAAAATCGAGTCTTTATATGGAAAAGTGATTTATTTGAAAAGATATCTTCATGAAACCAGGCGTGGATTAATGTTCAAGGTCATGATGCAATCTCTTAAGAAATGGTTCAGATCGGACCAACATTGCCTACAGCAAATTAACAAACTGGTGGAAAAAATCAAGACAAATTTCTTTTTATATGATTTTATGCTATAAGAAATTAGCCTGTGAAGAGTATTTTAGCTTAATGTTTTAACTTTCTGTCTTTAGTTTACTTTGATACCCTTTGTTATAGTAATAGAAACATATGCATTTCTAAGAACACTTATTCTGCTAGTAACCAACCACTCCTAGAGAGGTTCTAAACATTTTTTCATATTGAACTACAACTGTAAGTTCAGCATGCAAACGAAGGAAATTCAATTTGTCTCCAAAAAACCTCAAAATCTTCTACCTCAAAGTTTTCATTTCTTCCCAACCTTGTCCTTAACCACAGCCTGCAAATCATGCTCTTCACCTTGCTTTTCAGTTCAACATATCAGCACTACTTTTGCTGTGGCTCGTCTAATACTCAGACGACCTTTTGTTGTTACGAACACACTTTGTTAGTCAACAAGTTAATCATACGCCCTGTTGACCAAAGCGACCAATGCAAATACATAATGCTGAATGAGTAGAACGCATACAAATGCATACGAAATATATGGAAAGCGCTTGTGTACAAGCAATTAAAGCACAAAATCGAGTGCAAATGCAAAAACAACAAAAATACATTTTTGCATACACATACATACATAGATATGAAACCGAAAAGCTGACGGTAAGCAGAGAGAAATGATAAAACGTGGGAATATGAGCGCAAAACGAAAGATACAAGTGTGTAAATGCTACATATGTATAAGTGAGCGTATGAAATGAAAAATTAATATATATTTACGTATGTAACTGCTCAACAAGATTATTTGACTGGCGGCAATACTTTTTTCGCTTTAAATAAAATAAATTATTTGTACGTAGTTCTGTTGCTGAAGAAGAGTAACTAAAGTAAATAAATAAAGCCAGAGATTAACAAAAATAAAAAAATAAAGATAATAAGGAAAACTACGTTCGGCTGGCACGGAATATCAACTAATCTACTATATACTTGAATATACCCATATAAAGATTAAAATCGAACGTAAGCACAGAGATTTGCATATGTGGTATATGAGGCTTAATGGAAGGTTTGAAAAGATTGTGTTCATATTCGCTACGATTTAAGAGGATATTCTGGTCTAGAAGCATGAATTTCAGGTAATTTTTAAAGTGTCGTAAAAAAAAGGCAATTCATATTTTTACTATCCATTTTTTTATTAGTTATTTGCTAATTTTATAAGAGTACAGAAAAACATTAAAAACTAAAAAAAGTAAAAAATTTCAAAAATTATGAGTTGACGAAGTGGGGCGTCTCTAAAAATTTCCACGTGAACATACCCATGATTTCAACGCTCTGACCACCAAATAAAAAAGGATAATTAATTTAGAGTAATGTCGCAATGGCCGGAACTATGGAAAAGTGGGAAAACATTTTTTTCACAAAATGGCGACTGCCTGAAAAAAAAGTTTTTTTGGATAACGTTTTCTGACTATTTCGAATTTTTTAAAAATAATAAGAAGACTCTATAAAAATTTCAATTAAATCGGTCCAGTAGAACCTGAGAAATCGTGGGTATCGCTCCGAAAAAGTCAGTTTTGAGAAAAACGCGTTTAAAGTCTCTTGTTCGATTAGTTCCGGCCGAACCAGTTTGGATGCCGGGCCAGAAAAATGCCTATATCTCCGAAAATAATTTGAATTTTGAAAAAAGCTCTTCTACACATATTCTTGAATAGTTAAACTTTGAAAGTATAAAAAAAATTTCGATTTTTTTAAATTTCTAGACCAGAATACCCTAATGAAATAGTGGGCGAGATTTCCAAGAATGTTGTATGGCTAACATGCGAAAACGTAATCAACATTGGGAAACTCATGCATTGTCTACATTTATCGACAGAAACAGAATCAAGACCCAATGCAATAAGCTACCTGTTTCGCATTGGCAAGCTTACGACTACGCTGTAAGCAACTGGGGTACCAACGACTGTAGGAGGTATCGCTAGTGAGGTCGCAGAGTCTGTTAACATACGCGTCAAGCGCAAACATTCCAACTCGAACAAGTTTAGACAGACTTATTAGTTCGTCTCGTCATTCTGAGAAGTTAGAGATACATAACTCTGTACCTAGTTCGTTAAATAAAATTGTAGCAGCAACCGCTTATTGCACAAATATATTTTACCTTATGCAACATGTGGCATATGTATAAAAAAAAATTATAATTGAGTAAAAAATCAAAAAAGCAGCCAAGCTTTTTGCTGTTTTTGCTTGCTTGCGGTAATTAAAGCATTCTACCCCACCACCAAGCCATGCCAGTCAAAGAGCAGAAAAAATCAAAACGAAAAAGCGTAACAGAATTTTGCATAGAAAAATAAAACAATAAGCGTAACAATCACAATTATTCCCAAAGGATTGTAGTCTGCCAGCGAAGACATACAAAGCCAAGGGAACGAAGCGGCGGGCATGCGGCTTGTGGTTGCCAATTAAAATGCGCAAGTATAACGGTAAAATATTACAAAATACAATAGCGTTGAGCGCCGAACTGGCAGACGCACATAGTACAACAACAAAAACAAATACACATATGCCAGTTGCTGCCTACGGCCGTGTGGCATTTGAAAGACAATGATGAGCTTATGCGAGAACGCATTGGATTTGTGGCATTTGTAGCTGCAACTGAAATTATTTTCGGTTTGCGTATACAGACAAAAGCAATAATGCAAGCAACAGCAACAAGAACAATTACAACAACAAGAACAATTGCAATAACAGTAACAATAACAACAAAAATAACAATAACAACAAAAATAACTTTTAGTATAATAATGACAGCACTGGCTTTGCTTGGCGCAGCATATTTGCTGCGCTTCGGCTCTGGTCGAGTGGCAAGCCGGTGGTGACCCGCCACAAAGGCATTGAAGCATTCGGTAAGTTTGCATGCCCTGAAAATTAAAGCTAATGCTATAATAAGCTTTTGTCATTTTCTAACTTCGTTATGTGCATACTCATCTGTAACAAATGTTGGCCATAATGCCAACAAATTACCACACAAACACATTCGCACAAATGCGTATTTATAAATATCTAAGAGTGCTGTCAGTGGTTGAAGCATTTCTAGGACTTTTGCTAGCATTGCTATAAAATTTAATTAGTGTAATTTAATTAGTTTGCTGTGCAAGTAGAATTGCGGTGGCTGGCGGTCACTTTGATTAAGCAGTGAATTAGCAAAAGTGTGAATTGATTACTTGCATTTCGAGATAATTAGTTGTAGGATATGAAGTGCGTACAAAATTTAATAAATCTTTATTATTAATAATTGAAATATAATAATAACAAAGTCTTAGTAACGACGATGGAGTAATTTGTAGAAGTTCACGCAAGTGAGGAAAGTTTTCTGAGCGCCAATTACTTGGAAGTGGCCAGAAACGATTCTGTTACATATGGCTGAAGCAGCTCACGACTTTCGGTTTTACACCAAGTATGCTCTGAGTAACTAAAGAACATCCGTTTGAAGGCGAGCTAAACTGAGAAGGTGAATCATTCCTCCGTAAAAAAACACCCCAATGAAAAGGATACAAGAGCCTCTCATGAGGATCCCCTTTTTTATATGGTCGTCATCAAACATATTAAGGATTACGACTTAAGGATATTCACCGGCCTCTTGATTGGGAAACTGTCGCTGCCTAGCTGATTGATGACCTTGTTAGAGTAAAAGCTGACAACTCTGCCGTCCAAGAAGTGCGATGGGCGGGACAAGGACTGAGACGAGTAGGTTCTTGTGGCATATATTACAGTGGCCAAATAAAAAAGCGCAAATTCGGTGTGGGATTCGTGGTGGTAGAGAGACTCCGTCGGTCCGGTGGTTGAACGTCTAGCCACAATCCGCATCAATCACACAATCCATAATCCGGAGCGAAGTTCTCCAACATATCGCTGATTTGCGCCCACGCCCCGACGGAAGAGAACGACGATGTGACCAAATATGTTTTCTATGAGCGCTTGGAGTACACCTATGAGAGCTGCCCCGCGACTTTAACGTGTGGGTGGGCAAAGAAAGTATCTTTGGCACGATTGTCGATAATTTCAGAATCCATAATGAAACATCGGCTGATCGACTTCGCCAGTACCCGAAATAAGGTTATCTGTAGTACTGGATTCCATGACAGGAAAATTCATCAAGCTACCTGACTGTCTCCGAATCGAAAAGCCACCAACCAAGCTGGCCGACAGGGGTAGTGCACGAAAATTTTACGAAAAGTTTCGGCGACTAACAAAACGATTCAAGAACGGAGCATACACTTAGGTGATGGGCATCAGTCGCCAGGCCCAGAGCATACTGAAATTATGGAAGAGCACTTTTCCAGCCAGGATAAGGCGAAGGTGAAATCGATTCCCCAATTGATGACGATGGAGCAGACGTTCCATTGCCCGACCATAAAGAAGTTCGAATAGCAATTACCCGTCTGAAGAACAAAACGGCGGGGCCGATGGAACGAACTGATTGGACCTTATCAATGTGGCTTTAGACCTGGAAATTCAACAACCGACCAGTTATTCACCATGCACCAAATGGTGGGAAAGACCCGTGAAAAAAGAATCGACACACACCACATTTTCGTTGGTTTCAAAACTGCTTTTGACAACACGAAAAGGAGCTGTCTTTATGCCGCGATGTCTGAATTCCGTATCCTCGCAAAACCAATACCGCTGTGTAAAATGCCGATGAGTAATACCAAAAGCTCCGTCAGGATTGGGAAATATTAATGTAGAATGTAATCAATGGTAGTTTACTTGGTTAAATGTAAACGAAGGTTGTTTACTCGGCTAAAGGTAAACAAAAAATCATTGACCCATAAAATGTAAACAAAAGATCCATTGACATTGATAAGTAAGCAAAGTTTGTTGTCTTGGCTAAATGTAAGCAAATGTTGCTGACTTGGTGAAAGGTAAACAAAAGGGTAATTGAACCTTGTAAAATATAAACAAAGGGGCCATTGACCCTGGAATGTAAACAAAAGCTGTTGTCTTGACTAAACGTGAACAAAGGTTGTTGACTTGGAAAAATTTAAACAAACAGGTCATTGACCCGCGTCAAATTAACAAAGGGGTCACTGCAAACAGAAGGATCATTGACCGAAGCCTTAAAAATGGGTTTTGTATAGGCTAAATGTAACAAAGGGTTGTTGACTTGGCTAAAAAAAAAACAAAATGGCCAATGGCCCCATTAAATGCAAAAAAAGTGGTCAATGACCAATAAAATAAAAAATATGCACACTCAGACGACGTTGCTCGGTTCTTTACACTGCGTTCGGCGTCTCTTATCACTATGGTTGATTTTAAACTTACTTGCAGAAAGCTGTATCCACTTTTTTGAAGAAGAGGCTAGATGCTTTTCACTATATTGGCGGTCGAAGAATATTTGCAAATTCTTGTCTTCGTGGATTTTAGGCAGAATAAAAAATATATTGTTAAGACTCGTCGTTTAGTTGATCAAAATACTGATATCTGCTTTCATTTGTGATTTGTTTTAGTAACTTACTGTCGGCTCTAAGCATTAGCTATTAGTGGAGCGTGTTTTTGTAAAGATATATTTTCTAATAAAAAATACAAGACCTTACGCCTACTATTAAATAGGAAAGCTTACGACTAGTTAGTAAAAGAGTCGAAACTTTTGGTGTCTACAAGTCTTGCGCTCATTAAGGGGCGAGCCTGCTTTAGAGGCTTAAAAAATTCGATGTTTTTGAAGAGTTTTCTGGGAGGGAAAGAAATAATTTATTAAAGGGAAACTTCTAGGGTTTATAGTTATACATATATTTAAACATCATTCACAAATTTTTTGATATTCTCCCTTTGGCAAGCAATTGCCCGATGCAACTCGCATGTGCATTTGTCGGACGGCGGGCAGGATGCAGGTCGCAATTTCAATTTCTGTCGGAAACAATAAATTCAAAGAGATTCAAATTTTTTAATAATTTATCTTCTAGTTAAACTAAAAAAAAATTCCAAAAAAAGGTGTAAAAAAGGAATTGTAAATTTTACCATTTTTTTTATAAATTGAAAAAAAGTGGTTTTTGACACAAAAAATTTGACTTTATGTTGTTTAAAAATATGTTCAAACTTGACTTTTCTTAGTTTTTTTTTTAGTTTAAGAAAATAATTTATTGCCAAAGATAATAAATTTTCCTCAATTCCATACGACGTTTAGTTTTTTTTTTATGCTGCCCGTCAATTAAGAAAAATCGTAGAAATGAAAAATCGTGCGTCATAGTTTTCGCTTTCTGCCCAAGCGTTTATATATCTGCTAGACGCTCGGTCACTATTTCCTTTCTAGCTTCGAAAATATTTCGAATTCCCATCTATAACTTTGAGGATATATTCTTAGATTATTTTTAAAGACATTTAAGCAAAAAAAAATATATATTTTTTGAAGCTTCTAAAGCAGGCACCCCCCTTAAGTAAGAAAGGTGACTAGTACGTAAAATATTGGAAACTGTTGTTGCCTGCAGATCAATAAAGATCTAGAGTATACACTTCATCTCTTGGACATGCTGTATAAAAAATTCCATATAAAAATATTATGCATGCTCCACTTCAGCTGCTCTCGGTCTTATACCGAATTTGTCTAATATTCTGCATGTTATATATTAGTTTTGTTTCTTTATAGTAGTTTGGGAAAGGATTGCTTTTTAATACTTTGACTCAGATGCCGTCTAGCGGTTAATTTAATGCAAGTGTAGTTCTCTTAACAATATGTTAATCGGATTTGAATCAAATAGTAGTTTTTTGTGGATGTAATTTCCTTCCTCTTATGATATATCTTGCATATATCTCGATGTGAATGAAATTTGATTCGACTCAAACGCCACCTATTCAGATTCTATCAACTCTATCTCCTTTCACCTTCAAATAAGAGTTTGTCAACAGGAAGAAAATCGGTTGAATACATACGCATTAGTTTCTCTACTCCCCTTTTCTGAACTTAATGCCCCATATTTATTAACTATCAAGTAGAGTTCAGCCTTACACTTTTCAGAGCCGACTAAACAACCTTCCACTCTCGTTTTTTATGACAGCTAAGAGCAATGTACAGCAAAATATATATGTATGTATACGTATGTATATGGGAGCAACCCACTGCGTATCCCTGGTTGACATTTGTAGCCATTACAACTACAGCAATTTAATATATGCCATACAAATTGCTAGAAAATATTTCCGAATCAACACAAATCCCCTTTGGTGGCACAGCAGCAACGAAAATGTGGAGCAAAAATGCTAAAAATAAGAAGTAAAACAATAGCAAACATATCAAAAGAAAACAAAAGGCTAAACAACAGTAAGAATGCAAAACGCAATGTAATAAACAAGCGTGTTGTGTGGTGCGGGTGGGAGAAGGCAAAAGAAGACATTAAAATGGCACGACTGGGGCATGATAGGCGCGGCGCGCAGTTTGCGGCCCACCGCCAGCGCATTAAATGTTTGTGCGGCGAATTTGAATAGAAATGACATTTGTAAAACCGTTTTCAAATTGTCACAACGCTTAGTAGAGCGGGGCACATGTAAGCCTTAGCGCCGTTGTGTGTGTATGTGTGAGTGAGTATACAGTATATATCGCACAACAGCTTTACACCGCAGCACACACACATACACATGCTGCGACATTTGACCCGCATACTCTTGCCGCAACCTACAGCGCCGCTTCCGTCGTCTCCACGCCGCGGCAAGTTAATGTCCTGCTGATTTTATGGCAGCGCAGAGTGACTCGGTAATCAGCGAAAGGGGCAAATCAGCAACCAGCTGAGCTGCTGCTGCGTAGTTTAACGGCTTGCTGGCTCAGCCACGATCGCTGGCGGCGCAGCGAATTGAATAAAGCAATAAAGTTAATTTAGTTACATACTTGCTGCACACGGGTTATGGGGAAAAAGCAGGCTACAGTGGTGGAAAAAATGAAAAAACACGAAAAACTTTTGTCAGTCGCTTAAAATTTGTTTGAAACAAAACTTTTTGTCCAACAGCAACCACCCGCCACTTTGGTGTGGTCTAGTTTAGTTACTCGTTTGCTTTTTGTGGTGCTATGGAGGTTGTTGTTGTTGCTGTTGTACTCAATGTTCTAGTTGTATTCGATGTTGCTGGTGTATTTCGGTTATTAAGTTGTTGTTATTGTAGTTTTTATGTGATTTTGGTTGTTCTTGTTGTTGTATTTTATATTACTGCTTATTTTTTTGTTTTTTTTTTAATTTTTGTTGTTGTAGTTCTTTTGTTGTTGCAGATATTGTTTTTGTTGTTGTTGTAGTCAGCTGCTATTCTGGTGCTGTTGCTGATACAGCTCTTGTTGTTGTTGTAGTATAATTTTTTTAACTTTAGTTGTTGTTGTATTAATTTCTTATTTTAGTTGTTGTTGCTGATACAGCTGTTGTTGTTGTTGTAGTATAATTTTTTTAACTTTAGTTGTTGTTGTATTAATTTCTTATTTTAGTTGTTGTTGTTTTAGTTCAAGCTTGTTCAGTATTTTAGTTTTTCTTGTCGTTGCAGTTTGCTTCTATGCTGGCGTTCTTGCTGCAACTGCGCATGTTGTTGTTGTATAGTTTTTTATTTGTTGTATTTTTTTGTAGTAGTTTTTGTTGCCCTTTTATTGAACATTTCTATAGTATTTTGATTTTTATTGTATTTTGAGTTGTTGTTGTAAACTTAGTTGTCTGTTTTTGTTGTTATTATTTGTCTTGTTCACTCGCTTGCGACGCATTTTGCGGTTAAGTTTATTAGGCAGCCACCAGCTGATTGCCCACAAAGCAGGCAGCCGGTTAAGCAATAGTTAAATGACTAGTTGTTGTTGTTGTTGTGGCGTGTGTAGTGTGATATTTAAGTTAAACACCAAAGTCGTTCGCAAAGTCTTTTGACATAATACACTAGTGTGTGATTAAAAATTTAAGCCTTAAGACGCAGCCGCAGTAGCGGCAGCAGCACGAGCTCGTTAAGTTTCCTCGTGTAGGTGGAAATTGATTGGTGTGCATATTAAGTGGGATTTTGGGTCTTAAGGAAATGAATATTAAAATTGAATGCATTAAATTATTAGTTGAGATAAGAGCAACATAACTCATATGTTTATCTGTATTTGGAGGCTTTTGCCACGCCCCAAAAACCAAAGTTATGTGACGCACAATGAACAGGAATGAAAGGACACTACCAGCTCTAAAAATATAGAAAAGTGGGTGTGGCCATGCTTTCTGGTAGGATTTGTAACACATAGCTGTTGGAATATTAGAGTTAACCTAGAAAAACTTAGTGGAACCGTGGCAACGAAAATGGTCTAATTCATACCATTAGATTGAGATTTGACAGAGTACACTAATAACGACGGCTATCACTTTGTCCAAAACTACTTAAATCAAACCATCCGCTGAGACAACTCCAGGTTTATGATGAGCATGATATATGATATACATGAGCAACAAATAGTAAGACTTTGTTCATAGTTTACGTCACCCTCCACAAACTACTTCCCTTGGCCCCAATACACTTGTGCCCATGTTTTTCCAAACCTCGAAACAGTTGTTAAAATCAATTTCCGGAATATCCCTCAATGCAGGGAATCACGTTTAATGTCATCAATTGACTCAAAACAGTTTCCCCGAAGCGGTCGTTTGAGTTTCCTGAATAGCCTGAAATCACACGAAACTAAATCAGGCGAATATGCTGATTGGGGCACGAAATTGGTTGAAAATTTGGCGTAAAACTCACGAAGAATCAATGCAGTATGTGACGGTGCATTATAGTGTTGCAAAAACCAAGAGTTGTTGGCCCATAATTCCGGCCTCTTTTTACGAATAGCTCAAAAGTATTCCTTGTTGACAGTTTGGCCGGTCGGAAGTAATTCGGAGTACACCACACTCCGATAGTTGAAGAAAACTGTCAACAAAGCCTTGGGTTTTGACCTGCTTTGACGCGGTTTTATCGGCTTCGGGTCACTTTTGCCACGATGGTCGTCAGTTTCTGGATCGTAAGCATATATCCAAGACTCATCGCCAGTAATAATTCATAACATCCCGGTAGCCGTAAAGCATTGCTTCACAGACGTTAATGCGACGCTGTTTTTCGAAAAAATTTAGTAATTTTGGAACCAATCGTGTAATTTTGATTCCGTACACAAAATTTAATGGAATTTCTTTGTTGAATAATTTCACTCATCGTAAAATCCGCAGAATACACTTTCATGCACTTCAGAGGCACAAGCATTAACAAAGACTAATGATTATTTTGATTACACAACTTCTCGATTTATCGTAGATAATACCGAAAGAGAGCTGATATGATGGGAAGAGAGGAGAGGAGAGGAGTGTGCAGTAGGTACGGGAGGATTTTCCGATGATCTGATACAATATATAACAAATAGCTCTTCTGGCCTTGTCATCGCTCATGACAAATTGTAGCATAGTCCTTAATTGCAAGAAAGCACTGAGCTCACTAAAAGAGAAGCTCCACCTAGACTTGATCTGGGTTCCCGGCTACAGAAACATTTTCGGCAAGGAAAAAGCAGAAGATTTTGCAAAGGCAAGAGCTTTCCTAAACGAATCCGAGGCAGAGCTAATACCAAGACCGCTAGGATCGATCAGAAGAGAGTTCAATATACAATTTCAATAATTTGCAAATAACAGATGGAAAAGTATAACAAAAAGCAATATAACTGACAGTTATGGCCAATATATGACAAGAAAAAAACTAACGACTTATTAAATAGGTCCAGGCAAAGTATCTACAAAGTAACTGTTACCATAACAGGGCACTGGCCATTTAGAGAACATGCGTTGAAAAGGGGTATGCCGTACAACAACATCTGCCGAGGCTGCGAAGTAGTAGGGAATAAGGAAACAATTTTTCACTTTCTCTATGAATGCCCTGCTCTATCACAGATCCGACACAGAACACTTGGAATCCATCAAGCACCAAACCTTGAATGGATATCTACAAAAAGCATATGGGACATTAGTAGCTGCATCGAAACCACAAAATGCTTTGAAAGAGAAGGTGAAACGTGATAGCAATATGGAGACAGATTTCTGGTTCAAGGGGTAAGTACTTAACTAAGCAATTGCTGAATTTGAAATTTGAACAATGCTGAAGATGCTTCCATTGTATCGGAAAAAAATTCTTCTCTGATGTGATTAGCGTACAATACTCGTCCATAATTTTCTGAAAAAATTATAGGGATCTGGAAATTCGGTTTCCAGACAAAATAAAATAAAATTTATGAACTACTCAAGCCAATTGTTAATTGCATTTCTCTATTTTATTTTTTGTTTTAAGATTTGCTCTACTACAAACCGGTCTAAAGTCCATATTCCTACAATCCATCTCTGTTGGTAAAGCTTTTCCTTTTGGATTCCGTTCGAAACTAGACTTCAACTACATGAATACAGAAAATTTCCTGGCTTAGCTCCAGCCAAATTTGGATGCTTCCTTTACACACACACAGCTCTCAAGTATGCATGCATATAATTTAAAGTATAGCTTGTCAGAATTTTTCGAACATTCTTGTTTGTTTGGCAGCAACAGCTGGTCAAGAACAACAAAGGGTAAAAGCTGACAGTTGGTTGCTGATAAAAACAAACTCGAAATTGTGTTGGGAGTGAGCTTAAAAGAACGGGAGAGCTTAAGCGGTGTCGGACCTGGGAGATCAGCATATTAAAGTGGGTATAAATATTAAGGCAGTGTGGGTTATACATAAAACGATAGGTTTGAGCTGCGAAAGCTTGTCAAAACTGAGTGAGTAGGGAAGCAGATGTGCAACTGACAGGGCAGAGCAAAGCAAGTGCAATTTGTTGTTTCAGCTCTGTGTTCGATGCAGATGAGTACAAAGAGCCGAGCGTAGGAAATCAATTGCCGGTGTTTGCAGTGGCTGTGTGTAAAATTCTCCAAGGAGAATTGTCAAATTTTTAGTGCAAACACAACTGCAACCGAAAAGAAACAACATGCCATACATATTTATACACTAAAAAGTGCTGGCTTAACGAAGTGTGGGCAGTTTGTGCTGGTCAAGCTGGAAATACATAAAAACAAAAGACCTACGTCTAACTGGACATTAAACTGTACTAAATGTCATAAAAAGAGTTTATGGCACTTAAAGCTAGAAAAGCTAAGTAACAAGTATTTGTCTGCATAAAGACTAACGAAGTGACGAAATACCCAGTAGGTAAATTCTAAGTAAGTTTCATATGGAGCAAATATAAGCTAGTTTTAGAAGGGGCTGAGTTTAGAGCTGTTTTCTCAAATGGATGGCAGTTGTCAAATGAATGTCGGCAAATTTATTTCAGAAGACTGCTGTCGGATGAGTTTCAGTTGGCAACTGTCAAATAAAGGTCGCATGTCTGTATATCAGTTAGAAGCTGTCACATAGATGTCAGGCAGCAAACAAAACAATTTCAAATGATTGCTAAATGAAGGGTGTCAAAATCTAACTGTCAAATAGAACTCAAATGACAACTGTCAAATGATGGTCCAATGTTAAATAGTTGTAAGATGGCAGCTATCAGAACTTAAATGTTAAATGACAACTGCCTAATGGAGCTGGGATGGCAGTTGTTATGTGGATTTTAGGTGACAGATGTCAAATATGTCACATGTCTGTCGATTAGACATTGTCAAATGCATGAATGGCAATTGTTAAATTTATCTGAAATAGCAGCTGTTAAATCGGTCGGCTGACAAAAGTCAAATAGATATCGGTTGGCAGCTGTCAAACAGATGACATTACAAATGTCTGACTTGTCAGTTGTCATATGGCTGTCTGGTTAGCTGTCTAGTATGGCTGTCTGGTTGCCAAATGCATGCTAGAGGATGAATTAGATAGATGAATTGTCAAAATAGTCTGAGATAGCAGCTGTCGGCTGACAACTGTAAAATAGATGTTGATTGTCAAACAGATGACAGCTGTCAAATGAATGAAAGATGGCAGGAGTGATACTACTGCTAGATGGATATTGAGTGGCACTTTTAGAATAAATGTTAGATGGCAACGTCAGATTAATGTCAGATAGCAGCTGTTAAATCGGTCGGCTGACAACTGCCAAATAGATATTGGTTGACAGTTGACAAACAGATGCCAAATAGACGTCAAACAGATGTCAAAAAGACGTCAAACAGATGATAGCTGTGAAATGCATGATAGATGGCAGGATGGATACTAATGCCAGATGGAAGCGTTCAAATGGACATTGGGTGGTACTTTTAGATTAAATGTTAGATGGCAACTGTCAGATTAATATCAGCAGCAGCCGTCAAATGGGTAGGACGCTGGTTTAGAATGGATTTCAAAAAACTGGGTGACGCTTATCAATCACCAATTAGCTTTTAAACAAATTCTCTGCTGGGAAAAGACATATGTATACTATATTTCGTATATATAACCTGAAATACAAAGCCACCGAAGTGCATACACACCATATGCCATATTTCATGGTTAATGTGAAACCGTTTGCGGTCATTTGCGAAAACTCCAGTTGTTGCTAAAGAAATGAAAACGTTCAAACCGAGTAAACGAGAACAAAAGTGAGTGGGAACAAGTTTTCACAGAAGTTGCTTGCCAAATAATTTAAATTAAAAGCCAAGAGCTTGTTAAATTGCATAATAGCAACTAAAATTTAAGTGTGCATAAATCAAAAAATATAATATATATATGTATACATATGTGTGTGTGTCTATAAATATGATAAAATAAAAGGGGTTGACCGCAAAAAGCAACAGTAGTAAGCTTAAGCTGTTGAGGCAAATTTGTGGTTAGCAGCGGCAAAGAAATGGTACAATAAAGGGTTTTAAGTACGGTACAAAGTTAAATGTTGGTGCTATAAAGTTGTTGTTGTGCGCTGAACACTTTTTTGTTGTATAAATATGATATACTAATGCACAGAAGCCAGACAATTTTGCAGTTGGTAGTTGTTGATGATTTAATTGCAAAGATATTGTCTGCTAACGCTTCAAAAGAGCGCATATTTTCAGTTTTATTATAACTAGTCAGTAAAATCCGAAATTAATTTAGTTATATATTTATTTTACAGTTTTCGTTTCTCCCACCAACGTTTCTACTCAATTATTTAGCTGCTTAACAACTTTTCACATTTTTGCGCCTGCCTGTAGGCAATATTTTCCTATTTATGCGCATATAAATAGTCTATTTTTTAAGCATACACCTAAATGTAGGCAACAGTTTATATTAAACCTAAATTATCTCACAAATATTCGTGCAACTTAACGCCTGAAAACAGCTGTTGTGGTTTTGTAAAACATATTTTGAGCTAGCTTCTAATTTTACGCAAAAAAATAACATTTTTAGTTCTTAACTTTTTCGGGTTTCTGAAAAAGGTTTGGCATTAACGGCCGAAAGCATGCACGCACATATGCGCATACAAGTTTTGTCAGTAAACAGTTACTTTTTTAATTACCAGTTTTTCATTGCTTTTGTTTTACGCTCGATACGCAAATATTTTTGATTATTTGCGTACGCATATTTTTAATTAACACTGTTTTGACCTCAGTTACAGCTTAATTGCCTTTTAAATACGTTTTTTGTGTACAAATGCATGTGTGCGTGGCATGCTTTTAGGGTTTAGGCTTACAGTCAAAATGAGGCAGATATGCGGAAGCGGAAAAAATTTGTTCTTTGGTAAATTGGTTTAAATTGCGGTTTAATTTTAACACAATTCTTCACTTTGGGCTATTTTGTGTGTTACTAGCAGGCAAAATTCGATTCGGGTATATGCATTTTTTGTTTTGTATTAGTAGAAAACTGTTCGGCTTTCGTAAAAATTTGTGAAATTTTATTTTTGAATCAAACGTAAATATAGTTAGGGCGCTGAAAGCTTTGTTTTTGACTAATTGGTACCTCCATGACTTTTATTTACCTGAGCTGTGGTATATAGCTTTGATTCTGTAGTTTGTATACTAGGTTAGACTCCCAAAAATGTGCTAGCTATGGGCGTAGCTTTCTTTCTACAAAGCAGACATTTATATAGACTCTAGAAATAGTTTACAAGAGAGAAACAACCCGGCCATAAGAAAATTCTTACTTGGTAATTGAGACCTTCAGGACTGTAGACTACTTATGTAGTTGGTCCAAGTCGTGGTTGGTTCAGTGTTGTTGACCATTTTTTCTGAAGCCAATGCTTGTTCACTTAAGGTGAGTGCTTCAATGAACGAAATGAGGTCGTTGAAATAACTGAAACTCAGGTCCAATGGAGGCGTGGATGCGCTGGTGTTGACGACTATTTTTTCTGTAGCCAATGCTTGTCCACTTATGGTGAGTGCTTCAATGAACGAAATGAAGTCGTTGAAATAACTGAAACTCAGGTCCAATGGAGGCTTAGGTGCGCCGAGTCATAGTTAGTTATTGAAAAATTCTCTGAAGTCTATTATTAAGTCATCTTCTGATTAGATGAAATTTCGTTAAGACTTATATTAGAACCCAGACTCAGTTTCTTCTAGGCTTGCCTCAACACTAGCAACATTTATTCTAACCGGCTTCGAGATTTGAATTTGTCCGACATGTCCCCTAAAATTATGTAAAAAAAAAAAAACTGGCATATTTTTACAACCACTAGAAGACCTCGACACAGTTCAGTGCATTAAGAGACAGCGGCTGCGTATGGACGAAAACACTCCGGCTTCGAAGTATTCAACGCAATACCCGCCGGGGGAAACAGTGGAAGAGGAAGACCGCTACTCCGTTGGAAAAACCAGGTGTAGAAGGACCTGGCTTGGAATTCCGATTGGCGCCACGTTGAAACGACTGGCGCGCTGTTGTTACCTCGGCTAAAATCGCGTAAGCGGTGTCTACGCCAGTAAAGAAGAAGAAGACCTCGATTCGCTCTCTTACTTATTATCGGAGCTATTTTATGCCTTGATCTTTCCAATACTGATCTTTATTTATCACACAATCTTATATCGCCTAAAAGTAGACTATAAAAACACATCTCTTATATTAATGACATCTAACCTGAAAGTATGCAAAATAAACATAAAGCAAACGCCTAAATATATACTACTAGCAACCCAAACATGAACACCTATATCGCGTACTACTCGACTCTAGGGAGAAAGAGAAGTTAGTACAGTAATGAGCATAATTTCGAGTAATTGAAATGCTTGTTTTTGATTTTCGCTGACTGATTGACCGTAGTGCTCACAAAGCAGATGTACATAGGTGTAGGTGTAAACGCAGATTACCTGCTAGTCTGCAGAGTCTACACTGAATTTTGCGCTAAGCCAATGCCAAATACTGAATGGTGAACCTAAATTGCTGGTTGGCGACAGGTGTGGACTTCCCAAGCTTAGCGGGAATGGCTTAAGGTGGCTAACAAATAACCGCTAAAACGCGCTCAACATAAACTGCGCACCAAACAAATGACGAGAGCTGAATTTTCGGCATTTTCGGCGAGCGAAACTATTCACTGGTCGGCCATATGGGTTTTTGTTGGATTGCGTGGCGCAAATGATTTGCCAAATGTGCGCAAATGAACGCGTAACGCACGCGTTGAATTTGGTATGCATATACCCACCCACACACACACACACACACACCCACACGCCACCGTTGATAAGTCGCTGCTGGATTTCAGGCGTTGTGGCAAATCGCAACCATTTTAATTTACATTTACGCACGGCAAAAAGCTCAACGCTGCTCTGCATTCATAGCGACAGCGTGCACAGGCGTCAACAGCAACCAAAATAGTTGAAGCAACAACATGAAAATAAAACTAAAATTTGTTGTTGTCATGTCGTTTGGCTTTCGAAATGAGCCTCATCACATTGCTGGCGCAAAATTGCTGTCGTTGTTGTTTTTGCTTTTTATTGCAGTTGTTGTTGCTTTTGTTTGGGTTTTTCCAGCTACCTTTTTGCCGCAATTTAGCAGTGGCTACGCACAACTCACTTAAGTGAAATTGAATTTGAAATGTACGCTCTTTGGAGCACCAACAGTGCGTATACGCAACCTAAGTGCCATGTAATTTTATAAAATTTGGCAAATGCGAGCGTGAGTGTGTGCGCGCGCGTTTTTGGCGGCTTCACAACTGTCGAACATAATATGCGGTGTACTCGTAATGAGATTGCTGGTGTTCTATGTGCGAAATTCAGATTTAGATTTGTTTGTTTCTATTTTTCCTTTTTAATTTTTAAAGTGACCACTTCGTTGATAAGGATTGTTTGGTTTATTTGAGTTTTAAAAATGAAAGCGGAAAATTAATAAAAGTAGTTAACCGAACCGAGAAAAAAATAAATTGCAAAAAAATAGGAAAGAAAAGAGAGAAAGAGAACAAGTGTCACAGTTCAGGGCCAGGCTGAGATAGACTTTGTTGAAATCAAAAGATGGTAAACAAATTATTTGTAAAAGTGCTATTGCTTTGAAATAGCAGTTGAATGCAGAGAAAATAAACAAAACCGATATCCAGCTCCCACTCATTAAGGCTATAGTGGCAGGTATCTTCATAGATTACTACAGTAGTGGCAATTTCACAAAAAATGTGCGAAATTCGAGATTATATAAAATTATTGACGTTTTATATGGAAATATTTGCATACCTTCAGGATTCAAACGCTACACTGTTTGTTTAGTATAGTTTTATGCTTCAGCAGGCAGCTCGCACCCTAAAAGTATGTTAAAAATTTATGTACAACTCATTTGAAAGAAATAATTTTAATAATCTATTTCTGAAAGTTCAAAAAAATTATATCAAATGTCACAAAAGTGAAAAAATAGAGGTGTATGCAAATTGCCAACTCAATTATATTCACCAGAGCGGGGAACGGCCTTACTATAACATAAGGGGTAGTTCATGGTTGAGGTAGATGCCAAGAAAGGTGAAAAATGTAGAAATCAACAGTTAGACGTATGTTACAATTGTAAGGCTGTAGGTGCAGCGAGACAAAATGAATTTGAAAGAGCGAGAGTGTAGAACAGTCATGTTAAAAGACAAGAGAGACTGTTAGAGACAAGAGAAACACTAACATGAGGGTGTTTATAGCATTTTATGCAATATACCAGCCTAAAAGTATGCTAAAGCTATAAAATTTATATATTATTAGACAAAATGAATATAAAAGAGCGGAAGTGCAGAACAGAGTCATGTTAGAAAACGATAAAGCCTGAGAAATATTATATTTACATGCTGATTATGACATTTCTCTTCAAATAGAAGCCGAAAAGTATGCTAAGTTTGTAAAATTTATATGCTAATGAGTCAATATTAATTAAAAAGTGCATAAGCGGACAATACAGTTAGCTGAAAAGAGAGCGAGCAAGTGAGCGCTAATGCCTGGATATAAGAAATAATGTACAGTGGTGTCCACATATTGAGACTAAGAGTACTCTATGCTACATTACAACGCCAGAGTTCATTAACTAAAGTTGAGGTGGAATAACAAAAGCATTGCTGCTCTTTGAACTCACCACACAACACTAGCGACGCCAGTTAATTTCTTGCTTGAACAAAGGTAAACGCTTAGCTGTTATTGCCAGCTCGTTAGCGACGAGCGTAATAATCGTTAACAGCGCAACGGAAAAAATTCAGCCGTTAACATAAGCATTATTGCTAAGCTAACGGTATAGGTAGGTATATGCGTTAAACGCTACAATTTCATACACCACAAGCTGCTGCTGTAACTCACCACAGACACAGTAGTGTAGCCAATATTTGCTTTGGCCAAGCAGTCATCAGTTCGGGTCGGTCATTTAACGGTGCATGTACGGCGCAGACCAATGGCGCCACGGTAGTGAAAGCGTAGTGACACGAAAGTGTTGGAATAGAGAATATATTATAAATTAATGACATATTAGAGTGGCGAACGAATGTAGGCAGAACAAGAAACGAGAACAAAGAAAAAAGTGAAAAATATAAACAAAAAAATAACCGTGATATTTATTTGAGAAGAAATAAACACGAATTATTTCCACTTCTACATTCACACATTAATGCCGCGCTGCTCACGTGTATGTTTGCGTAATTAAAAATTTATGTTTCTGCGCCTTTAAATATGCTATAAACACACACATATTTGTTTTGGCAGTTGCTGGCTTTAAGGCGTGCTTTGCTTGTGTTGGTGCATGTAGTTGTTTCGAAACAATTTTTTGCCGCTGTGTGCTCCAGAGCAACGGTGTCCCATTGCAGCAGACACCGTGGTACGTCATTGCGGCGTGCCGTTATCATTTGCTGCCGCAGCACGCTTCCCACGGGTGACGTTTGCATTTTTATTTTTAAATCTTTCGTTTTACCTTTGTTTGCGAAAGTGCTACAGCTGGCACGGTTGCGTAAATGCACGCTCGCCTGCATGACAATGCGAATTTTTCAACAGCAAATGTGGTGAGTGTGAATCTTTTTCGTTGTAGAGAATTTTAAATATTTAAAATATTTTCGAGAATTATAAATGTTTTAAATTTGTTTGAGGAATTTGAGTTTATAATTGTTTGAGTATGAAATATTTTTTATTTTTTTCTAATAAAATAATTGGAGGATATATTTTGATAATAATAAAGTGTCAAAATAAAATAGTATGAGTTATAAAATTAAAATTAAATAAATAATTTTGTATAGAAAAAATATAAAATTATTGGAAATTATTGGAAAATAGAAAAATATATAAAATCAAATTAATTTAAAGTTTTAAAAATTCATATTTTTTTAATGTAAATTACAATGAAATTAAGAGTAAAAAAATTATTAATAAAAAAAATAAATAACATTATATAGAAATCCAAAATAAATATAGCAAAGAGATATACAAAAAAAAAAATATAAATATAAAAAATAAATAAATTCAATGCGCAATTGTTTTTAATAAAATGTGTGGAACATATGTTTTGATATTAATAAAGATTATAGTATATACATACATATATAAAATTTAAATTATTCTGTAGTTTCTAAAATTAAAATTCTCACAAATAAATTGCATGGAAATTAGTAACAAAAATACTTTTTTCGAATAATAAAAATAATGAAACTAAAAAAAAAACAAAAATAAATCAACATAAATTGAAGGAAATAAAAAATAAATATATTTTGGGTATGAGAGTTCGCTAAAACATTGAAATGCTCCTAATTGTAGGCAATACTTCAATACTTTACTTTTTATTATTAGTAATTTTATTTCAAGGGTTTAATATTTAAATTTCGCAAGCTAGATAATAACGAGTCTGAATAATTAATATAGATTTTTATTTTTATCAAAATAAAATTGTCAAACACAAATTATATGGAAATTAGTAGTAAAAAAATGAAATAAAATAAATTAATTAATTAAACTATTTGACGAAATAAATAAATAAATATAAATTGAAGGAAATAAAAAAATATAAACCGAAGGAAAAAAAAAATAAATATATGTACAAAAAACTAATAAATGTTAATATTTATGAAAAATAATAACAAATTAAAAAAAAAATTTAAGTAAAATTGTAATTAAAAATATATTTTTTATTTAATAATGTTTATCTTATGTAAGTAACAGTATTAACAGAAATAAAATGAAGAAAAAATCTTAATTTCGGTTGCACAGCAGGTATAATACCCTACACAAATGCAAAATATTTCTTACAAGAACTTGATTTTGATCGGTCAGTTTATATGGCAGCTAAATGCTATAAGGATTCCACATGAACTATTTTTTCGGTTATTGCATCGTTGCCTTAGTCTATAAACCATGCCAAATTTGGTGAAATTATCTCGTCAAGTGAAAAAGTTTTCCATACAAACATTTCCAATAAAAGAGCAGTTTCTTGGGTAGAAAAGGGCGTGTGTTTCCGATTGATATATCAGAAGCTGAGTGACTAGTTCGCAAATATACAGACAGACAAATAAATGGACAGACGGATATGGCTAAATCGACTAAGCTCGTCAAGCTGATCATTTATATATACATTTTATAGGGTCTCTCCGGTTCTTTCTGGGTGTCCGAAACTTCGTGGCATAATTAATATACTCTGTTTAAGCTCTTTAGAGTACAATAATAACATAATACAAAATCATATCATATACCTTAGTTGCATAACAAAATATTATTAAACAATATTGTAACAAAATTTTTAAATAAATGTTCACTTACTTTATTTTTTTTAATCACCTGAAAGTATATAAAAGCAGAAAGTAATAGATTAGTAAATTTCTATGAAAAGAAATAATTTTGATTATCACTGAAAAAATAAGTAAAAAACGATTATTAAATAGAGTAAGTAGTAGAAGAATTACCAACTTATTATTTCCGCTATCTTTGCTTTGAAATCTTATAAATAACTTGAAAAATGACGTACTAAAAAGCCATTAAAACTAGAAAATTATTAGGCGACGACCATTGAGAAATATTATATACATATGTATAATGCAAAATAACGTAACACCTTTTTTCAAAAGTTTACAGGCGAAGGAAAAACGATATAATAGTACGGACATAAAGTATTTTAACTTTACAGCTATTATTCAGTGGTCAGACAAGATTCCACTTAAAGCTGTGGATATTCCAACCGCAACTACACATGACTTGTCATGGTAATATAAGCTTCTCGGCTATGTGACTTCGCTACAATATTGCTGATACATTATGAAATGAGCCTAATTGTAGGCAACACTTTACTTTTGTATTTGCAGTTATTTCATTACGCACTTTAGTAATTTTACTTAAAGGGCTTAAGCCGAAAGCCCCAGTAGCTAGTGCTTCTTTCCAATCAAAATGTAAAATAATAATTGTATTACTATTTTACATCTAATAATAAATAAACAATAATAAATATCGCCAGCTAAATAGTAAGGAATCTGAAGAGAATAAATAGAAATAATATTTTTTTTAATGGGTAGATCTATAAAATGAGAGAAACAAACTGGTGTAAGGGATATATTTTTCTTCTTCTTTATTGGGGTAAGCTCACACCATTTTTGACTTCATTAAAAAGTTTTTTTCGATAACAAAAAAAACCAACTGCGTGAATATCCATTTAAAGAAGTAGAGATGCTTGAGATACCAAAGAAGGAACAAGCTTTTTATTACACAATTTCCACTTAAAGGAAACTGCAAAGCTTTTAGGGTAGTACAAATCTGTTGCCAAGTCTGCTTTTCACTGTATTAACTTGAGAGTAATATTATTTTAATATAACAATTACTTTAATTATTAAGCTCCATCTGTGTGGTCAAAAATATTATAGTTTTTATTTAATGTAGAACTGTGAACAAAAAAAAAAAATACTTTTTCCTAGCACAAAATTCCGCTGAACTTCATTAAATCGATAACTAAGAATTTTATTTGATTTGAAAGTGGTCTATAATAACCCTAAAAAATTTTTATTCGATTACATTAATAAAGTTTAAGTTAATACACAGCAATATATTGAAGAAAAAGACTTATATCGGACTACGATACAGTATACTACTAAACTGTATCTGCCAGAATACCAAAATGAGGCACCTGACTAACAGAGTCACTAAATTACGATTGTGACAATCAGAGACATGAGACAATCGTGACAAGCAGAATACCGATATTAGTATTACTTTTCAGGTGATTTAAAACTCTCTGAAGCTTATATACGAGAGTCTTTTGGGACACAATTAAACAAAATATGGTTAAAGAGCACGTACAGTGAGGTAATAATAGCAAAGGGATAGTAAAAACGTAAGATGTATATATATATTGCTGCGGTTGCAGCCATTAAGGTAGCAGCAGATTTACAGCTCCAGAGTGCAGCTTCCTTCAGAGAAGTGACCTTCCACTTAGATAGCAGGGCGGCGATACCAGCCTTGAACTCATTGAAAGTGCATTCAGGGTTGGTCAAGAAGTGCTAACCTAGCATCGAGTGTCTTTGTGATAAGACTGGTATGGGTGCCAGGCCAGACCAGGTTACAGCGGATTCCCTAACAGTAGCATGGAGTGGGTCGGTGTTGCCTTATTATCTTCTGTTGTATTGGAACATGTGCTGTCGCAAAATCCCGGCGATTGCTCTATTAGCGTCTATGCAGTGAGATTGGGAGTCTTACCAGACGCCATCTGCAGCAGCTGTATGGAAAAAGATGAGGTGGAAACAACTCAACACTTCCTTCTTGACTGTCCCGCGTTTGGGAGGGCAAGACTTAAACACTTGGAAGCTTATATCTTCAGAACTGGTAGGAATGAAAATTAAATGCCTGAGCAAAATTGTATTGGCTACTAAGCATTTTGCTAAGCTATAAGTTCTAACACAGGAGTTCTCATTTTCAGTGGCTTCACAAAGGACTACATATAGTAGTTAACGTGCGATCTCTTTAGATCGGCCATCTAAGCTAACGTGACCTATACATACTTGTATATTAATGTACCCTACAATGAGACTCCGAAAAATAGGGTATTTGTATGTCTTTAGCTACTTGTAGATATTTAATTGCTATTCAAATTTAAAAGGAATAATATAAGGACTATAGGAGTACTCACAGGTCACTGCCTAGTAGGCAGACATGTCGGTAGACAAGGAACGCCACAGAACGACTATTGCAGAAGCTGTCAGGAGTTATAAGAGCAGGAAACAATTCAAAATCTTCTATGCGATTGTAAGGCTTTATATAGGAAAAAATAGCAATTATCGGTCGAGGGTTTCTTAAATACATCTTGTAAGTTGCGCTAGTTTTCTTGCTGATGAACTTGATCAGTAGCGTGGGGTAGTTCAAAGCCAATAGAGTGAGGGAACTTTATTCTCAGTAGTAACATAATGAGCTTCCTAAGAGCCTAGATGAGTCGTTAGATAGTCATTCGACCTACTTTCCTATACACAAAAGAGCCACGTAACGAGCGGAGTCGCTTTAGCCTTGTGCGTTTGTATAAACAGGAAGTAATCTCTTAGTTTTTGGCATATCGAACTCAAATTTTGCAGGCAACTCTACCACTACAACTTATTATACCACTTTATGCTATGAGAAATGCATCTGTGAAGGGTATTATAGCTTTGGTGCAGCCGAAGTTAACATTTTTTCTTGACAGAATCAAATCACCATTCCGAAATAGACAAAATTTGAAATTTCAGCACAAATTTAGTAAGCTCTTCATCTGAAGCTAAATAGGTTTGAACTTGTTTGCTTCAAATTTCTAAAATCTGCCAAAACTTTATATTTTGCTAATTATTTGAGCACGTGAGAGGCATTACTGACCTAAAACACTTGTTTGGAAATTTCTGTTTATTTTTCGATATTTTTTTTTGTTGTTTTGTTGTCTGGTCTGGTTTTAGAGTTAATGCTATGAGTTTAATTGTTGCAAAAAAACAAGAAAAATAAAGAAAATTACCACAAAAAATGGGCGCTGAAAACTATTGTTTCAAATTTTACGCTACACAACACACGAATGTGGTGGAAATTAAACGCTGTAACTGGAAACGCGCATATATACTTATGCACATATACATATACATATATGTATAACCATATATATTATATATTTATGCTCCACAACATGTAGCAAGCGTTAAAAGTTAGCTGAGCGGAAAAGTTGGCGCGAGACTAGAATTTTATTTTTATTTTTATTTCAGCGGCCAACTGAGGCGCGCGTATTAATTTCTGTCGGCGCCGTGACTCAAGCTGAAGTGCATACATATATAAATTTGTGTGCCTGTAATTGTGAAAATATAATAAAAATAACAAAAAGTATGCGACTGCATAAACTAGTATTGCATTTTTCTAATATTTACCGTTACATGCAAACTTGTGTTTGTCACCATATGCGCCTAAAACTATGCTCCAGCTAAGCGTTCGCATTTTACACATTTCTATTCGCCTCAAATTGAGTCTGTCATACGCCGCGCGCTCGCTAACAGTCGGCTGACACACTTTTACATATACAAATAAGTATGTGTAATCGTATGTGTTGTGTTAAGTAATATGGAAATGCATGTCTGTGCCGTCTGCTTCCATTTGTCTGCTATTTTGTCGCTAAACCAAGCGACCACGGCGGCTATATGCACTTGAGTGCACTCCAAAAGACGCTTGAACGCTGCGGAGAATACAAATGCATGCACACTTATACATACATATATAGAGTATACACACATATATATAGTACAAATGTCTGCTTAACACATACGCTCCCAAATACAAAGAAATTGTAAGCATTTCGTAGTTATACATAACATATTTATAGCCTGAATAAGGTATATTAAGTTTCGCCTGAAGTTTGCAACACCCAGAAGGAGAGCCAGGGTGATGAGCTGAGTCGGTTTAGCCATGTATATATCCAAACTAGTCAACCTGTTTTTGAGATATCGATCTGAAATTTTACACAGGTTTTTGCGTCTTCAAGGAGCTGCTCATACAATCTGATCGTTCAAAATCAAGTCCGTGTATAGAAATATTTTTTGTTTGTTAATATATCTTTACGAAATTCGTTATAGATTATTGTCTAAGGCAATACTATAATCTCAGAAGAAATTGTTCTGATCGGAATACTGTAACATATAGCTGCCATACAAATTGACCTTTCAAAATCAATGCCTTCTATACAAAACATTTTTATTTGGCAATATATCTTCAGGAAATTTGGTACAGATTATTGTCTAAGACTAAACTATAATCTCCGAAGAAATTGTTCTGATCGAAATACTATAACGTATAGCTGCCATACAAATTGACCTTTCAAAATCAATGCCTTCTATACAAAACTATTTTATTTGGCAATATATCTTCAGGAAATTTGGTACCAATTATTGTCTAAAGCTAAACTATAATCTCCGAAGAAATTGTTCTGATCGAAATACTATAACGTATAGCTGCCATACAAATTGACCTTTCAAAATCAATGCCTTCTATACAAAACATTTTTATTTGGCAATATATCTTCAGGAAATTTGGTACAGATTATTCTCTAAGACTAAACTATAATCTCCGAAGAAATTGTTCAAAACGGATTACTATAACGTATAGCTGCCATACAAACTGATCGATCAAAATCAAGTTCTCATAAAGAAAACTTTTTTATTTGGCAAAATATCTGCACGAAATTCGGCATGTATTATTGTCTAAGGCAACCCTACCATCTCCGAACTAATTGTTCTGATCGGATCCCTATAACGTATAGCTGCCATACAAACTGATCGATCAAAATCAAGTTCTCGTAAAGAAAACTTTTTTATTTGGCAAAATATCTGCACGAAAGTCGTCACGGATTATTGTCTAAGGCAACCCTACCATCTCCGAACTAATTGTTCTGATCGGATCCCTATAAAGTATAGCTGCCATACAAACTAACCGCACAAAATCAAGTTATGGATCTTTTACTGATTATGTCTTTTAATGCTATAAGAAATTTGAAGGGTATTACAGCTTAATTTCTTGGTTTTTGTTGTATCATATATACATATGTACGTATATAAATCTTCATACTTTCCTTTCACACACACACAAGCATTTAAATACAACTTTATGCTAAATTCACAACGCGCTTGACACTTCACTTTGCTTGCGTCGCGCCATTTAAGTGCACTTTAAATATTATTTGTTGTTTTAGTCATGGCGCGGTCTAGAAAGCATTGTGGTACGCTACCACTTGGCTGTTCTTTAAGTGACACACATACACACACAAATATACATACATACATGGCACAACAATGTGTTAAGCTTTAGCAATTCAAAGTTCTGCCATTTCTTTCCTCACAATTTCTTGCGTCTTTTGTCTTGCTTCCCATCACTTGCCTTGATTTGTGTTGCTTTTGCGCTTTTCTTGGCATTCGCTGACACATTTAGACACGCACACACACATATATACTACACACATAGTATGTATACATTTCTATCTCCACATATATGGCTGTGTTTGTGTAGTACAAAGCAGCACAGCTGCGGTCTTGGTCACAATTCTTCATTGTTGTTACTATAACTCTACTTCAGTGTACGTATGACTGTACTTACATATGTATATGTACCTCTAATGGTACATTTGTATATGTACCTCTAATGGTATATGTATGTACATATGTACTGTAAAGCCTTTGCTCGCTGAGCATGAAATGCGATATGTGGCACAGCACGGTGCAATGACTTATGGCTGGCTGCTGCGTCGAAGATATGAGTAGATATACACACACATATAAAAATTGGCGACACACACATGAGGTATCATGTGCGCCAAATTGTAGCAGCACACAGACAGTGTTGTATTTGAAATCCTTTGAATGTTAATGCAAGTGCTTTTTGTTGCAAGCACTCCACTTGGTATGGTTTCAATTTTTAACATATTTTTTATGTGGAAAATAGTTTTCGAAGTAAGGAAAATACTTGGTGGTGGTGGTGAAACTTGCAGTTGTAAACTTTTTTTACAGAAATTTCAAAAAAGAACTAAATAAATATTAAAACATTTAACAAAATAAATAAAAATGTTTTAAAAGTATTTTTTGTAATGTTTTTAATTTTTTTTTTAACAAACATTTGTCAACATTGTTTATATTTTTTTAGAAGACCAAAAACAGAAAATGCGAAAAAATATTTTTATATTCAGTTAATTAATATATAAGGAATCTAATCCAATCTAAGGTATTTAAATTATAAATTTTTGTCAATTATGGTTCATATTTATTAAAGATAAAATACATATATTCACTTTTTAAAAAAAACTGCAAAAAAAATTAAAAAAATAAAAATGTAAAGCATTTTCAAAGATTTATGTTTTAGAAATTAAACTAAACATAAAAAATATAATTCTATTTCGGAAAATAATACCATTTAACTGAAATATAATATTTCTAATTTGCAGCATATTTAAAACAGTAGCAAATGTAAAATAAAAACAAAAAACACATTTGCAATAAATAAAATAAACATAAATTAAAAAATATATGAAAACATAATTTATTAATTTGGTTAGGTAAACAAATTAGGTTTAAAATAATAATTATAATAAAAAAAATTGAAAAACATTTAAAAAATAAACACAATAAAAACTAAAAACAAAATGTATGTATATACATATGTATAACAAAATTACAAAAAAAAAAAATAATTAATTAATTTTGGTAGGTAACAGAATAAAATAGTTCTTATTTTTAAAAGAAAAAAAATTGCGAAAACGAAAAAAAATAAAAGCAATATTCGAAAAAAAAAATAATAATTATTTTAAACAAATAAAATAAACAAAAGTTAAAAACAATTATAAAAAACTTAAAAATAATTTTAAATAATTAATTATAAAAACTTAAAAAATAAGACCAATATTTGAAACAAAATTAAATAAAAAAATATTTTTATACAAAATATATTACAAAAATATATTTTTATTAATATTTTTACAAAATTTTTATTACAAAAATAATTTTTTTTTCCATGATTAATTTTGTCCGAGCAAACAACATTTTAAACGAAAAAATCGGATTTAATTTTAGTATACATTTTTTTTTACAAAAAAAAAAATATTATTTTTATTAGCTTTCTCTTGATAATTTTTTTTATGGCATATACTTATATTTTTTTTCAAACAAACAAAATTTGAAACGAAAATGTTAGAAAAATTAATTTTTAATTTTATTATAAATTTTTATCACACAAAAAATTCCTTCTTTTTGTATTTTCTTTTAATGAAATTTTTGTTTTCTAAACAAACAATATGTGAAACGGATTATAAAAAAAACAAAATGTCAAAAAACAAAATTTTTAACTTTATTATAAATTTTTTATTTCAAAATGAACCTTTTTTTGGTAATGAAAATTTTTTAAACAACAATATGAAAAAAAAACAAAATAAAAACAAAACATAAAAAATTAAATTTTCTTCTGTTAGAAATTAATTAATTTTTTTATTAATTAATTTTTTTAATTTTAAATTAAATTAAAAATAACAATATGAAAAAAAATAAAATAAAACAAAACATAAAATTAAAAAAATTAAATTTTTTTAATTTTAATTAAATAAAATTAATTAATTTTTTTTTAATTAAATTTTAAATTATTAATTAATTTTTTAATTTTAAATTAAAAATTAATTAAATTTTTTAAATTTTATTAATTTATTAATTAATTTTTTTAATTTTATTAATTTTTAATTTTATTATAGAAAAAATATTTGAAATGTAAAAAATTAAAATTAGCTTATTTTTATCACAAAAATATTATTTAAAAAATTTTTCATCTGCTATATTACTAATCATTATACATTTCTTTTGATTTCATGATGTATTTTTTCCAAACTATTGTTTGTTTGTTGCAACAAATAATAAATATACAAATAATATTAAAAAAAGTCATAAAAAAATTTTCTTTAGGCAATTTTCTTGCATTAACATATTTTCACCAAATGAATATAATTGTGTTTACAAATATAGGCATGTTAGAAGTTTCTACACTTCTCTGAAATATTTGTTAGAAAAAATTTTAAAAGATATACATAAGACGAAATTTGTACAGTTTTTTCAAAAAAAATATTATGATAAAATTTTTTCTAAAAAATTTCAAATTTTTCCTAAAAATAATTAAAATTTTTCATTCGAAAAATAATTATTAGAGTGTATAGTTTTGTATGAAATATTCCTTCAAAAAAAATATTTTTATGTTTCTTGGCAGTTTTTTTTTCTGAAAAATAAGTGTAAGGTTTCTGGTTCTTTAAAGTTTTCCAAGTTATTGAATACCTGCACTGAAATCGAAGTGAAAACTCTCTGCTTCACTAAAAAATTAAGATATACTACTTGTATATATTCTGCTTTGTTAACTCCATTTTAAGTGACTTTCAAAATACGAGTATGAGGATACGCCAAAGCCATGTAAACGTGACTCGAAAATATACATATATACAAGTAAATATGTATAATATCAAGGCATTTCAAGCGAAATTAAGTCTCATAAGTATTGCTATTGTCGTACTTCTGTTATCTCGATTTATCAGCTTTTGCACTTAACTGTTGACAAGTCGACGCTTAAGTCAGACAGATGTATGTAAGCATCTATGTGTGACTGCATGAGTATATATGCTCAAATACAAATATAGCTTTGCAGTCTATCTGTAAGTATTATTACACCCAGCCTCACACAACTACATGCATTGTAACCAACAATCCCTACAGTTGTGCTGAAAAGTGCACAAACTTTATAAGAATCAACTCACATTTCTATGTGTGTGTAGGTGTGTTAGCTTATACAGACTGTTGTAGAGTTTTGAAATATTCGACATTGTTGCTGCCTTTAAGTAGTTTTATTGGTAGACCCCGTAGTGTACTTTAAGGGCGACATGTGTAAAACATGCTAAACAACAACAACTATTTGCGTGCACAACAAAAATGCTGATAACAAAGAAAACGCATTTTAAAGCTGGACAAAAAAAACAACAACAATAGAGAGTTTGCGAATCTGCATAATGCTTAAAGTCAGAAAGCAAAAAAACGACAAAAAAACCGAATAAAGAGAATAAAATTATGTTCTTACAATCAGAGTATAAGTTGGATTAAAGAAAATTTATTCTAACAAAGAGTATTTAGAAAAATATTCAGAGCGTTCTAAAAGTAAATACAGAGATTTGCCATTCTGTACTTTAATACGCGCTTTTAAGAAACTGAACATATGAGATTACTTTCGAATGAAAACTTGACTCTAGAAGAGAAGAAAAGTATAAAGAATACCTCGGATTGTACTCTAAGTCATGTGAAGATTCGGTCCAGACTCTGGACAAGGTATATTGCTTAGTTAAAGCAGATACTACATGGGCGAATGACACCTCAAAGCAGTGAAACAACCGATAACTAGCTAAAGTGATCATCTACACTTCTATACTTTCCCACTGACCAATAGGCTTTCTTAACAGTATCGGAAATCTGAATTTCAAATAAATGCTCGTTACATGAACCCATTAAATTTTTACATGGACTAATTGAACTGAAGTCTGCTAGCTCGGATCCACAGCTACACGGTATGTATGTAGGAAAAACTCAAAAAATCTCTTTTCGAGCATGTAAACTAAACGAAGTGAGGTTTGGTAAACGTTTGGATTCGAAAACTTTCTAAAAAATTCTTTATACTTATACAACTTGCTCCTAATGCTTCCTCTACTATACATCAACAATATGCAGATCTCATAAAAAGTTCAAGACAAGATTTACTGTGGACATTTTTGGTTTGCTAAGTCCTCAGCTTTAACTATTTCTTTGATAACCGGTGAAATATGAAGGATTTAAATTTTGCTCAAGGTTACTAAACTTCAAAATACATAGATCTCAAGTCACCGCTCACGTCAACAAATCAGAACTTAGTGAATCGAACAGTTCCAGGTTTTATATGGTATTACTAGCCGCCCAAAACATAGTTGACCATCACTGTTTAGGTGTCTGGAGACTAGTATCTCGATTAAGCAATAGTCTTCCTCTGGTCTTTATAAATCGTGCCCATATAAAAAGTCTGTCTGTGTCTTGGATTAGATAATCACGTTAGCACTTCAAAGTGTGGCTTTGAAGCTCATTTAACTCGATTCTAATTTAAGCTCTTAGTGACGCCTGAATAATTTTTAGACTCTGACTACCTTATATAAACTCTAAAGCTTTTTAGCTGATACTGTAGACTTTATGAAATCTTGAAACTGCTTTACTTTTATAAAGGGAACAACGTCTCTTCATTTTTGAAACGCAGTTTGAAAACTTCTCACAGCTACATCTTTTAATGATGTCCACTTGGATACTGTCTGATCACTAGAATGCTTTACGAACTTTGAACTGCCTTTGAAGTATTTAGGAGGTTCGTGTGATGATTTTTTCTGAAAGAAATAAATTCAATTTCTGGGACTGCATAAAATGAATCTCGACTTCTTGGAAAATACTGTCTGGTAAACAAATCGTCGGGAAACAAATCCGTCTCTCATCGAGTGTAAAACTGTCTCAAAGCCAAATTGGAAAATATATTTGAAGCAAGAGAAGATCATTAAAAAAGCTAGCAAGAAGACCAACAAGGATTGAAAAAACTTGGTTTCCAAAATAGTGGATCAATGACTGGTTTGCCTGAGCAGCAAGCACCGAATTATATAAAAAATTTGATATACTGCTACAACAACAATGATTGAAACAGCTTTTTATATAGGCTCAGGCTTATTAGTTTATGTTTATGCAGGGTATATTTCAAGAATTTGTTTTCATAAAACTGTACCTTGGAGTTTTAAGGGTTAGTTCCAACTACCTTTTTTATTATTGACCCTTATTCGCAAGCCAAAACACCTCAAACTTACTAGTACTATAGCGCTGAAGGTATTGTACATTTAAAGCACCAACAATAATAAAAACAACAAGCACTTATTTACACCTCTAGCCAACTATCCAGACACAAGAGACCTGCAATCAGTTACATGCTAAACTTTTTCCACGCCTCAATAGCGTGAACTGTAGTAATTTCTGTATACAACAACAACAACTAAAAAAAACAAAAGTAACAATAACAAAAAACCGAAAAAAATAGCGGCAGAACTTGAAAAAGTCTTGCAAAATATATGTGCAGTAGGCAGCGCTTAGACATGGAGCACCCGAGCGTATACGTAACATTGTAACAAACAACATCTAAGTCGGATAATAGATGGTTAACTGACGGCTGAAGCAAAAAAAAAACGAAACGAAACCAAGACAAAGAGTGCATAAGTTTATTGCGCTTGCACCGCACTATACATAAGTAAGCACATATATACGCTACATATGCTTGCACATTTATGTGTGTGTGTGTGCTTTGGCTTGTATAGCAACTTCATTGCAACACGCCATGACAGCTGTGCGCCTCTAAGCGTTGATGATGCTGGGGATTTAGCTGTAACTTGGCCGAAGTATGTTGAGAACAGCAACAACAACAACCAGCAAGGCTGATGTAGTTGTATTGGCCGGCAGCCGTTGAGGCGTGAGAATCCGCTCTTAACCGGGTTGTTAGGGCAACAAGTTGTTGAACTCATCTCACTTGCTTGCTAATAAATGTATGTATGCATGTATGTAGCGGCATGTATGACTGAGGCAAGGAGGAAGTGTTGAGTAAATATTTACGAATGTATTAGAATGTTAATGGCTTGAGAGGCAGATGAGCGAAGGTTAAGCAAATAGTTAAGCGAGGTGAGCCCGCAGCGGATTGAAGTTGCTAAAGAAAATTGTATGGCACGTATATGTTTTCAAGTGAGGATGTAAAAATATAAAGAATTTTGAATTGTGAATGGGTTGAGCGCCTAAAAGTGTGCACTAATATTCAGTAATTTTCTTTATTGTAGATTTTAGTATTTTGAGTCAGGGTATATAGTATGTTAACGTGAGACTGAAAGGAATGTACGGTACCTAACCTGAGGGTAAGAACTTACGAATCGAATAAATTGAGTTAGGGAAAAAAGTGTAAATGAATGTAAGGAAAACGCAAAAAAAAGAATAAATAAAATACTTAAACCGTGAACTCTTAATAGACTTCACTTACATATTTATGGAAATTTTATAAAATTCCTTAGAAGAAAGATGTTTTCAAAACACCGATCGACACTAATCGAAGTCGATTTCAATATACTATATCTTCCACGGTGAACATGATACTTTATTTAACTGAAATAATAAAGTTAAGTTTGGTTCAATGACTGATAATCAAGTTGGGGATCGTACTAGGACTACTAGTTATATACATTCCTTACTAAAGCTAGAGCTCCAGTAAACCTAGTTATAAGTCTATAAAGTACCTTAAGGTCAATACAAATCTGCTCAGACGTCTTGTATCCATTCCCACAGCTCAACGGAACATCTGAAAGTTTGAGCTTACAGATGTTTCTGCCTTGTTATCACAAAGGCGGGATAATCAGAATGAATTTATTGAGGTTTTTCTACCTTGTTTTCTTCCGAACGGCTACTACAACTTGCCTCCCGGAAGATTTTCAACTATATCTCGAGGACCCAGTTAGAGCAATGAACAGTTAGAACTTCTAAAAAGAGCCAAAATGTACTGAAGGTGAAGAGCTCACAAGGTATGTTGCGGTCCACTAAAGAATCTTATGTTAGTACTAGAGTTATTGGCATCCCAGGGTTGGTCAAGCTGCCGTCAAGCACAGCTATCTAATAGTAGAAGGAACGAAGATACCGCAACTCCACTCGTTCCCATTCTACTGATAGCGGAGCAAAGGTGACTTTTCCTGCTAGATCGTTAGCTTTCCGCTATGGCTTGGCATCCATACTAGCGTTTTCATAAAGTGATTCGATGCCGTTGATGTCCAGGGTTAGCCATTTCTTAGCTAGCGTTGAACGCACGGTTAGGGGGCTCAAGGTCGATAAGGGATCCAAGTATGGCGCAATAGTTTTAAAAGGAATTCGGGCTTATATATCTGTCTCATAACTCAGAAGTCGAAACTCGCTGTGTCACATTTGTTTTCCGGGCTCTGCTATTCGATGATTTAGCTGATGACGCAACCAGGTAATTGCAAGATTTATCAACTTCGTTTAGTCTTCTGCGAGTCCGTTCCAGTAAAATTTGTCTGTAGCGATTTTTACTACCAAATAGTAAGTCACCTTCCGAATTTTAGTGAGGTCTGTTAGTAAGTCATCCAAGTGGTCCACAATCGCATTTAGTGCTTTAAGGAATGGTTCCGTAGTAGATACTCAATTCAAAGGAGGAATGGGAAATTTCCAGACGATCTCTACACTTAAATTAGTTTGTTCCGGAGTTTATCCTCAGCTGAAGAATACGTGAAAATGGGTAACTGGGACTTCATCTAAGTAGGACACCCAATATTTCGAAAGAGAACTTTATGAGAAATTGGTATCGATGGAATATCTGAAGAAAATACGTGCTTATTATTGCATTGCATTCCTATTTCACTGGTATCAGAGAAGTCAACATATTTGCAAGTACATTTAAGATGAATAAGGTCTGACGTTTAATGAATAGTTTTCGAAAATGTAGAAGTAGCAACAATATTTTGCTATGAAATAGGTGCTGCTTCTCCTGTTAGAGCTCCAAATCTAGATAAAGAAACGAGTTCAGATCAGCCTCAAAAGATGTCTATAACTTTCTCTTAAAGAATCTCAAATCGTATATTAGTAGAAAACACTACAAAAAAGAGATACCACAATTTTAATTCTATCATTTTATTAAACATTCATTCATAAGCATACATACATACTTAAACATCACATTTGCAGAACTTTATTCAATCACAGACCATTTTCTTTTCTTTGTCTGCTCATTCCAGCTCGACGCATTCTCGAATAGAATGCAAAGCCACGCCAACCCACAAAAGGACAAGTCAAAACAAATAAAGCAAGCGAAACAAAGGAGAAACACGCCGCGAAATTGAACTAAATTAAATATTTTCTGCAAGCTTTGATGCAAGAAGAACCGAAAAAGCGAAAATAAAAAATAAAAGCCAATTCAAAAAGAAAAGCTAATCGATATATGAAAAAACCGCAATTTGAATGAGCAACAAAAGATGTAAGAGAAAACATACAGCAAATACAATAACGAGTGAAAATCAGGTGGTAAGTGCAAAAAGAGATTTTCGCATAAATAATTAAAATGAATGGAAGTAAAGGAATCACGACACAAAAGTAAGCAAAGTAAAAATTGTAGCTTAAAGTTGATGGATTCAATAGAAATGCAGTGATATATAGGAAAAAGCGTGTTAGTCGATAGAAGAATCTTAAGATATGTATATTTGTTTATACATCAGAACTGGACCAAGTCACTTTAATTGAAGAGCCAGTTCAGAGAACTGTGCAAATTGCAGACATGTCTATACGGCTTCCCTGCACTAAGTCCCTTTAACTGAACTTGCTGATAGAGCTTTAGGAAACTGTTGCAGCCACGTCAATTGCAGCCTTGAATATTAGACCTTCTAACTAAAGTTGAACAGCTGATAAGAATTCAAAGAACCACCATAATTAGGGCTCAAAAATCTTCGCATTACACCAACGTAAGTGCCATTATATCTAAAAGACAACATGCCCTTAGATATTGTAAAGGAATGCATGACTGTCACTTAATTTCCTCATAGGGGGTCCGAAGAGGTCGGGGGACATACCTAGATAAAGACCGCTTGAAAACGTTAGCTCTAGTGAAGAGTATATTGAAGAATATGCAAGTACTCTTTGACCACAAGCCGATTAGTGAAAGTCTGAGAGCTTTTAAGTTCCTAAAACCATGGATACAACTATGTATATATTCTTCTCCGGAAGACACTGGGCAAGCTTTATATATACCTGACAGTTTTTGAGGTTTCCTTGTTGCTAAGCCCAAGTGATTGCATAGGCTGTTGGAATAATATTTATTATTTTAATATTATCAGTCCTGATACGGTTATCAATAATTTGCTGACAAGTTTAGTTTCATACATAGCAGAAATTGTACCGAAGTGTCAAGAAAACACGGTAAATTTCACCCTAGAAGATAACAGATAATGTTTCAGTTTAGCTGGGTGAGAAATTGCCTATTCAAAAACAAATCCTTAGCAAAACCCAAAGTGTCACTGCTGAAAGTTAGTAAAATTTCTGCTGGACTTATAAGGAGTAGTATTAAATATTGCTGAGATAGACTTAGCTTTCGTAGTGGTTGAATTCAGTAAAGCAGTCAATGTGTAAGAAGATTTTTAAGGACAGACTAGTTGGAGGTTGTTCATAGATTTAGTGTTGTTTACCAGATAAAATCAAGTTTCTTTGTAAATTTTTTTTTCAGTTTGAAGCTGAATCTTTGTTCAAAATCTACCATCTCTTCTGGATTTGATTCATTCTGACACTACTGTATAAATCGTACTTAGTAGAAGAGCTGTATTTTAAGAAAAATTAAACAGCATAATTAAACAACAAAACGATCAGAAAAATCAAGACACTCTAACAAGATTATTTGAAGTTTTCAAAAACACTTCATTAATTTAGTTAATTGGTTTAGATGCAGATACAAATTGCTAATTAACTCAATTAAGCAACTGTTGGGTACCACTGTTAGGTACATAAGGGGTCAGTAGGGTAATCTTTTTTCCAAAATTGTTTTTTCTTTACATTTTCTGTTCCTTTATACCCTTAGAATTAATGTAGAAGGTTTCGAAAAAGGTCCAAAAATAATAATACCGCTCGACTTTTGGAGCGCTCGGAGTGCACAACTGGCACTTTAAACGCGTTTTTCTCAAAACACACTTTTTTAAACTGGCGGACATAATTCCGGTCGAACTACTCAACCGATTTGCTTAATTTTTTTTTAATGTTCACAAAACGCCTGGCTATCGTCCCTATATTTTTTATAATTTATTGACAATATTGTGACAAAATTTATGTAAAAAAACGTGGGAAAAAAGAAAAAAAAAGAAAATGATAAATAAAAAATAACTTTTTTTCATGATTCTAGTAGGGACGCTAACCACTCACGTACTTTTTAAGAATAAATTAGGTTTTTGTGTTTCAGATGATCCAAACATGAGAAAGATCTCATTCACACAGCCATTTCTCCGACAGATGTCATCAAAAAATTCCGAAAAAATTTGTTTATACACTTCACGATATACCTCATGATATGTGTAAAAAGTTCTATTGTAGAAAAAATATTTCTATGAAAAAAAAATTTCAAAAAAACAGGCTAGATTACCCTACTGATCTGATATTTAGGTAAATGATATGAAAAATAATTTTCGAGCATAACAGATCAATTGAAAAGTCGTCGGCCTCACCATAAATGCTCTACTAGAAATAAATGATGATGATTAAATGAAACCTTCAAAAGAGTATAAATGTGACAGCAGTCGAATCTTAAATTGTGAATTATGAGTGCAACAATTTTTGTTATTGTAAAAATTGGATAAAAAGAAAACTCGTTTGTTGATAAAATATTGCTTTTTAGAGGGAACAACTTTTTGAAGCTAAAACTTGGCTTGATAACAAGTTTTTGGACACTGCCTCAGGAAAAACAACCATTAAGTTTAGACGTGATGAAATGAGCACCGCAGACGGTGAACGCTGTATACGCCAAAAGTGGTAGTTACCGACGATAGCCTCAAAAAAGTCCACTAAATAATTTTGGATGACTGTAAAGTCTAGTTGTTCGAGATAGCAGGTATTATAAAGATATCAACCGAACGTGTACGTGTATTAAATACGAGTTTTTCGTCGATATGTGACAGTCGATGAAACATGGCTTCATCATTTTACTTCGAAGTTCAATCGACAGTCATCCCAGTGGACTGCATAAGATGAACCAGCTACAAAGCGTGGAAAAACGCTACAGTCGGCTGGCAAGATTATGGCGTCTGTATTTTGGTATGCGCATGGAATAATTTTTTTGACTACCTTGAAACGGGACGGACCATCAACAGCGACACACATAGACATTTCGCAAGTCAGTGAAAACGATAGGAAAAACCCATGAGTTGGGCTTCGAATTGTTTCCGCATCCACTCTACTCTTTAGATCTGACTTCTATCGACTGTTTACTGTTTTGACATCTCAAAAGAATGCTCGCTGGGAAGAACTTTTCGTCGGATGAAGAGATTATTGCAAAAATTGAGACCTGTTTTGAAGCAAAGAACAAATCTTACTACAAAAATGGTATCGAAAAGTTGGGAGGGTCGCTATAATCAGTGTATCACCCTTAAAGGAAACTATTTTGAAGTAAAAAAAATCGAATTTTTCCAAAAAATATTTTTTACTATGGTAGGCCGGGGACAATTTACTTATTATATATATCGGTATACGTATAATCCATTACTAAACGACATATGAAATATTTATAAGCTTTATTCGCTTTAAAGGCATTCTATGGAAGCTCTAGGAATGCAATCAAAATTTCAAAATTTTATTATGCAGTGACAAAAAAATTTAAATAAAGTAATGGAACTCTTTTAGCTTGGTTGGCTACAGAGTTAACTGATTTGCATGGCAAAATACACGTGTTTGTTTAAATAAGTAAATAGCATAAAAATATGGAGAAAGCGCTGAAATTGAACTAAACAAGACAAAAACAAAACTCAAAGCCACAAGCAAAATGAAATGAAGTGGAAAAAAGTTTTTTGAAAATAAATACTTTTTTATTTTAAAATGGATTTTTTTTATTTAAAATAGTATATATTTTTAAATTGAGTTTTTTTCTTCTAATTCATTTTTCCAATAGCAACCAAAGCATAATAAGCACGCATTGAAGAGAACAACACAGCATAATCGAAAAAATAATTTGAAATGCTAAAAAAAAGCTAGAAAAATTGGTTGCGCGCAAAATTTAGAAACGTGCCAGCGAAAATTTCATCAGAATTTGACAACAACAACCAAATCAGCGTACGCAGAATGAAGTAAAATTTCACTAAGGCACGCGCACAACAAAAAAATTACAAAAAACCAGAACTAAACAGCAGCAATTTCGCTGCGAACGAAAAGTGAAAGCAAAACACGCAAAATCAACCAACACACAATACAAATAACAGGCGAAAAAATCGCAAACTCAATGAACGAGAAATTATCACTGCCAACAGCCACACCCATTGAACAGCTGCAACAACAACTGCAACAGCATACCAGCACTTGTGCGACCATTGACCAGACGGATTATCGCTACGAATCAACGCTGCCAGCAGCAGCAGCAGCATTGGTAACGACAACAACAAATAACCCAACAACATACCAACACGACAGCAGCAGCAACAATAATGCCACAACGAGTGGCATTGACATGGGCTGCGTGGAAAATGGCGCTGGTGGCGGCGGTGGTGGAGTCGCGGCAGCCGTTGTTGCTGGCAGCGAATTGTATCGCTACGCATCGGTAGCAAGTTTAGGCGGCGCTTCGACTATGCTCGCCGTCGATGCTTATATGGCTGGGTCGGGTGTGGGTGTGTCCGCCCAGGCCGCGCCACTTGCAGCGTCGGCCGCGACAATTCTCAAAATTAGCCACACTGGCAGCGTGAGCGGTGGCGGCAGCAAAGGTAGCACCGTGAACAGTCCGCACAAGCAGCAGTCGGGTGCACCGCAGCGCGACAACGTTTGCGGTTGCTTCGGCGGTGGTCGCGACGGTGGCGGTGCGCGTGGTGAGGATGCTGGTGGCGATAAGCAGCAATTGCCCGCGTTGACTTTTTGGCCCGCATTGTTTGCCAATTTGGGTATTTGCACGCTGCTGCTCGGCTATCTATTCATTGGTGAGTACACAGTTCGTGTTTATTACTGTTTTTGCCATCGATTTTTTTTGTTGTTCATTTTTCTGCGGAATTGGTGTTGTTGGCTTTTGTGTGCTGCTTTTATTTAGAAATTTTCGTTTCATAAATCAATGGATTCGGCGTGCATATCTCTTAGAAATTCTGGGTGGTAGGCAAGTGAATGACATATTGTAGGCATTTTAAAGCAGAATTTCGGCTATTCAATTAATGGCTACACATTTTTTAGCTTTTACGTTGAAATAAAGATAAATTTACTAAATTTTTAAGATGTAGAAGAAATTGTAGACGTATAAAAAAAATTCTTGTAAAATAAGGAAATATTTTAGTTAGCTTAAAAAATTAAATCAACAAAAAGTTTAGACAACTTTTATTTCACAAAAATATCCGATAGTTTTTTAGGATTAAAAAATTAAATTCTTAAAAAAATAAAATTTTGAAATTTTAAATTTCAAATACCAAAAAAAAAAAATAAAAAATTTAATTTAAATGAAAAATGCTAAAATAAATAATAAATTTAAGTTCAAATTTCTTTTCAGGTAGGAAAAACTTGAGTTTTTCAGACTTTTTTTTAGAAAATTTTTAAATTAACATGAAAAAAAAATTTAAATACATACATATGTATGTACATATGTATGTATGTGAAATTGTTTGTTTGAAAAATTGAAAATAACAGATTTATATGCTTTTTTTTTTAAATTTGATTTAAAAATATATCCTATATTCAATTTAAAAAAATGTAAATGTTAACATTTTGAAATTTTTTTTTACATTTTCATAGTACTTGCAATTTTTCCAAAAAAAAATTAACATTTTTAAAATTTAAAATGTAATGTAAACGTAAAATTTTTTTAATTTGTTTTGGAAAAATTTCAAGCAATATGAAAAATGCAATTTTTTTTTTAATTTTTATTAATTGAATATAGAACATAATATATTTTTATATCAAAAAACTTTAATTTTTTTTTAATTTAATTAAAAGTAAATGTAAAATTTTTTTTGATTTTTTTTTTTAAATTTCAAGCAATATGAAAAATTCAAAATTTTTTATTATATGAATATAGAACATATGTATTTTTATATCAAAAAATTTAAAATTTTTTTTTTATTTATTTAAAATTTTATAAGATCTTTGAATTAAAGAAAAAATTTAATATTCAAACATTTTAAGCTTCCAAATTCTTTAGATTACCAAAAATTAATTTTCATAGGGGAAAAGTGTCTACTATTTACCACAAATTAAAAAAAAAAAAATTAATTAAAAGTAAATGTAAAATTTTTTTTGGAAAAATTTCGAGCAAGATGAAAAGTTCCCATTTTTGTTTTAAATTTTTTATTATATAATAGAACATTTTTTTTATCAAAAAAATTTTAATTTTTAAATTTACTTTAAATTTTATACGATATTTGAATTAAAAAAAAAATAATATTCAAACATTTTAAGCTTCCAAATACTTTAGAATACCAAAAATTAATTTTGATAGGGGAAAAATGTCAACATTTCGAAATTTTTCAAATTTATATAGAAATAATAAAAACAATTTAGTAGTTAAAAATTACAATTTTTATTATAAAAACTTGGAAAAAAGTCAACCTAAATTAGAAAAATTTTACATTATTATTATTTTTTTTTAACTAAAAAATGTTGATAGAAAAATATCCGAATTTTCATTTTGAAATTAAAAAAAATCATAAAAAAACTATCCAAACTTTTATTTTGTATTAAAAAAAATTATCAAAAATTCGAAAAATATTTAAAATTAATTTTAAGAACTTCTCAAAGTGAAATAAATTTAAGAAATTAAGTTTTATGCAGAAAAATTGTAAGTTTTATTATAAAAAATTGGAAAAGAGTCAATAAGACAAATTGTGAAAATTTTACATTATTTTTATTTAACATTTTTTCTTCACTAAAAATGTTGATAGAAAAATATCCGAATTTTCATTTTGAAAGTAAAAAAAATTAATAAAAATTATACGAATATTTATTTTGTAACAAAAAGTTTTTATAAAATTTCGAAAAATATTTAAAATTAATTAATTTATTTTTTAGTTTGAAAAGTATTTTTAGTTTTCATCTCAAAATATTATTTTTTATGTTTCGTTAGTTACGTTAGACGTTTCAGAGTAGATCACAAAAACTTTAAAATTAGAAAAAAAAAAAATACTTGTAAATGATTTAAAATCTAATAGCTAAATAAGACAAAAAAATGAGACATCATATCGCCTTCTGTTGTTTATGTTGAAGGAAATTTTCTCATGATTTATAAAAAAACAATACGAAATTCAATTTTTTAAAGCTTTTGAGTTTCTTTGCAAATGCGGTCTTTTCTAGTGCCTTTCACCATATAAAGACTCCACAGAACATAATAGGCTTGACTATGGTGTCGTTGAGTCAGAGCACCACTTTCGGGGGGAGACCCCACCTTTTGCCAATGGCTTCTCTACAGCAGTACAACGCAATCGATGCCTCTTTTGCTCTCTCTTCAATATTCGGCTTCCATAAAAGCTTCCTATCCAAAATAAGCCACCGATTGCAGACGGATGTCTCTCATTTGCGGCAGTGGTGCCACCAGGATCTTACATCTAGTAAATAGTACCATCTCAATTTTATTTTGGTTGATGGCGAGACCACTTCAGACTGCCCAATTTGTTACGACGCTGAAATATCCCTGCGTCAACTTGTATACTTTCCTTTCGTACAGAACTTTCCTTTAACCAGAAGTGTTACATCCTTGTCGGCATATTCAATCACTCGGCAGCCATGATCTTCAAGTTTTTGAAGCAGGTCGTTAATGACCAGGATTCATAGAAGAGGAGAAAGAACTCCACTTTGCGGAGTGCCGTTCATCCAGAAGCTCGAAAGAGGCCGGGCAATTATTTTGCAGCGCTACGAGAGATTTAGCGCCAGAGGACGTGTTGCTGGGGAAGTGGGCAATAAGGAGCATCCGAAGTGTATCTCCACTGATTAATGCCCACTTCGCATTTGTATCCGAAACTCTTCGTAGCACCAAATTGTGAAAGACAATTGAAAGTTTATCGTTTTTTTATTTTTTCGGGTTTCTATTTATTTTTATTATTCAATTTCAACAAATAAATGAAAGTGAAAAAACTTTTCAATTTCGATCATGCTAATTCACTAAGGCCGAAAACTCAATTACATTTCTCTTTGCCACAGGCTCATTTCTATTCCTCACCATAGAAACTTCCGGCGATGGTGGCAGCGCAGCAGGCGTTGTCAGTGATCCAAATGCCTGGTCACACGCGCAAAATGCAGACATATCGACAACAAAGCAACAACAACAACAACATAACCAGCATACACCGCAAGCCAGTTTCACTGGAGCACAGTCAAAGTTATACAAATCCAGTGAACCGTTATTTGATGTGGCAACCCCAACAGGCGGAGCGCGCTTGCAAGGAACTGATACTGCTGCTGCTGATAGCGGCCAACCACACGAAAGCAGCATGACGAGCATGAGCAGTGGCAAGTTTCACGTGAACACGCCGAATGCAATGTGGCATGCAACAGCGGCAGCGATGGTGGCGAACGGCACGGGGGCTACCGCAGCAGCAGACGCTGCACACTTTGATGTGATTGCAAGAGCGGAAACGGAAACATATGCTGACAGCAGGCACGCTACCAACAAGTTGCGGCCAGCGCCTAACAGCATGTTGCTACAACAACCGAATGATATGACAGCAGCTAAAGCTACATATGCAACGCTGTCTCAAGCCATGGCTGTGCAGGCGCATCGTGGCCATCATGCTACTAATGCCATTGATGCTGTCAATGGCAATGACATTAACGCGGCTCTCAGTGATGTTGATGTGGGGTTGCGTAATGGAGATGACGATGAGGATCAGATGGCTGACATGGCGGCGGAAAACGGTGATGCATGGAGCGGCGAGAATGTGGCGTTGCAGCGTACTGTGGAGAATATTTGGGATATAACGGTTTCATTGAATATACTCTACAAGGAAAATTGGACTAAGTGAGTAATTATGTATAATGTTACTTATAAGGCAACGGTATATAGCGTTGCGAACTGTGAAACAGTTTACAGTGCGTGCGAATAGTTTTTAGACAAATAAGTTGGGCAGAATAAGTGCAAAAATAGCGCTTTAGCTAAAGACATTTATGAAGATGACAGAAGATTAATCAAGAACCAGTTAAGGAGTCGAAAACTAAACAACACTTGGGCTAACTGACTCGGGTTTTAAATAATTTTGCATAAAAAGCACGTTTCAGTTGGAATGAGTCGTTACCGCGAACATCTGACGTACTAGTTTTGGTTGCGAATTGAACAAATTCAGAGAATATATGTCTCTTAGGAAAGGGAATTCGAAATCAATACAACGTCCGGTGTGTTTAACGTGGGTACCTGCTGACGACAGCCTTACCGTATGGCGTTCAAAAGCACAGCGGATCAAATTAATGCGCTGATCAGCGCCCTGAAAATGCCAGGCATTTTCACTACCAATTGGCTGTGTGGAATAGACACACTAACCACCTTGGTAGGGTTCGACCTCTGAGTACTTGGGCTTCGGCATCCGTTGCAATACAACTCCACATTCAACTGACAAAGGGTCAGTTCTTTCCGCATTCGGGTTTTAATCACAACCACGACGATACTCCCGATAGCCAGTCCGCATGAACAGGTTGGAGTGAACTTCAAGGGCTGCTGCTCCCCGTGGTACCATAATTAAGTCCCCGGTCAAACCTCTTAGCCGAAACTACTATAAGTTGAGCTTTCGTACTGCTCTGGACTGGTGAGCTAGCGTAATTAATATAGGAGCGGTTCAGTTGGAATGAATGTTGGTAGTCCTCTTTGGTTCATTCAGCAGCACAATGGCTTTTGGAGTACAGAAATTTGTCCGCCGACTGAGTACTCGATTTACGTTGCAAACCAAATAGCTACTCGGAATTTTCATGACGAGATCGCAAAATTACAATTCGACATGAATAGGTTTGGAAAAAATGAGACTTTAAAATGGGAAAGAGTCGATGCCGGCAGCGCCTGTCCTTTAGGTTTGGCTTGAGATGTGCCAATCTTAGAGGGGACGATGGATGTCCTTTATTAAAATAATATGAAATCAGTTCCGAAGGTATTCAGTTAGAATGAATCGATGCTGGTAGTCTGCTGACGAGGCCGTAGCTTTACTGTTCCAAGCGGATAACTGATCGGAACCTTTAGTCTGAGTTTCACCAACGAAATTTACCAATTAAAGTTCTGTTCCGAAAGTCAGTGGTTTCACGTCCACGGGCAGTTGTTCTTATTGTGGTTCGATATCAAGGGATCAAGGGTTTTCATTGACAACTAATAACTTCCTTTTCGAAACTGAATTAACTGATTTCATTACTGGAGGTTGGTGGGCATAAGAGCCTTCAATGTTTTTCTCTAGTAAGGACTCTAAAAACCCACGAAGTTTTCGGGTGCAAAATAGTGAAAATTTTTTCCTAAGTCTTCAAAAATAAGAATTCGTTACGGCAGACGATTTGTTAACTGAATGTCACAACCATAAAAACCACTATAATTCGAGGCATTGTTTTCATTTGTATATGTATTTTTCGCAAACAACGTGCCGTCCAACGTCAAGCGTCAGATACTTTCGGGCTGTGATAACCTTTTGTAGTATTTTCTTAACTATTCGGATATTTTTTTTTCAGTACACCACACATTTTTTGTAGCCACTATAAATCCCTTGCGTGTACTCTGAGTTTCTTAAATTGTCTGAAAATTAGCGCGTATTGTTTGTATGGATGCCACATGTGGTGCAGCGAATGTCGGGAAACCAGAGCAGTGCAGTAATTGTCTCCAGCGAATGATATTTGATTGTGTTTGACATATCGTTGAGGAATGTATATATATATGTCCTACATACAAACTATACACATATATATACTTATGGAACATTATTAGGTTTGAGCTTAGATTTGTGTATATATTGTATCTGCAACAAATGCCACAAATGATTTGCGTGCCATTTCGAGAATTCAAAACGGTAATACAGTTAACTGTTATTAGGTTACGGAACGTATGGCTTGACAATAGCAATTCCTGAAATTAATTAGAATGGTGTACTATCGTCTTCTGAGAGCTGCACAGCTTTCAACTTGTATAACGTACACAGTTTAGAATCAGAATCATTAGGATTGTCTATTATTACAGCTGCCAATCTGACTTCTACCAAAGTGGCAAGCTTCTTATGAAACACTGATTCTGCAAACTACATATAAGTGATAATGAGCTCCTTTCTCTAAAATTCTTAGCCTATTAGAAAGGAGTTCGGTTTATTACCTTGCCTTTATTACCATTGGTTGAGTATAAGCCAAAGAACTTGGACTTGTACATCTAGAACTCGATTTTGGTACTAAAGTTTGGTTTAGATGAGCAATAAATCTGTAAAGTACTAAGCCAGTATATGTGAAAATCAGCTCATTCTACTGAAACTGATCCTTTGTCATGCGGAATTTGAGTCTCAATTTTAGGAGATGCTCTGATATGAAAATACATCTCAAACACAGTCTTCTATTCCAGCTTAATCTACTAATATTGTTCAGCTACATTTGAAATTTCACTCTCAATCTTAAGAGATAGCGTACTTGGAACCAAAACAACGCGAACTTTGCCTTCTATTCTGTATCCGAAGTTATGCTCTTTTGCAACATTCATTGAAAACACTATAATAATATTGTGGAATCTTACTTAAATAGTTTAGCTTCCAAGACTCCTCCAATTACTAAGACAATATATCAGAACACCAACCCATTCCACTAATACTGATCTTTTGTCCGAATTCGAGTCTTAATCATATGATCCGCAAGAGAAGGTCTGCTTTGAAATTACATCTAACTTACGATCCTATGCGACTTTTGTTGAAAACACCTCCGAAGCCAAGTTTGTTATGTCAGTATATAATATTATTGAATCCTCTGTAATCTAACCTGAATAGTCTTGCCTCTAAGACTTAGTTTCAACCACCAAATTTACATTATCTAAGTCTATGTGTTTTATCCCATTATTAGGGGGTATTCTCTTTGAATAGATTAATTATCTCAACTAGCAAAATATGATTTAGAGGAATGATATGGATTATTACCAAAAATTGTCATCGCCTTTCAACTCCTGAACGACTTCAGTTTTGAAAGTGGATTGTGAGAAGGATTAGTTCTATAAGATTTTGGAACCTGGGCTCGTGGTTGTGGCATTCCGACGCGTGATGGCGTGACACTAATTAGAAATGGCTGGCGGGCTAAAGTCCTCCATCCCCTTTAAATTCCCGGCAGGCCTCAGAGTACGTCCGGGTGTATGTTATAAGTAAGTCTCATAATTGGCCTCGTTACTGAGGACTTAACGGAAAGGTGACGAAGGGAAGTGAAGGGATGTCGAAACCGATGCCCGGATCTGGACCGGATGGTAGTGCTGCTCCTGAGGGACCGGATGGTACTGCAGCAACAAGACTTGGGAATCTTACAAGACGCCATTTGAAGAAGCTGTATGAAGGAAGATGAGGTGGAAACAACTACACACTTCCTTCTTGACTGTCCCGCGTTTGGGAGGTCAAGGTTTAAACACTTGGGAGCGTATACCTTTAGACATTACACCGAATTGTCTGGAATGGAAATTGTACGCCTGTGCAAATTTGTTTTGTTTACTAAGCGTTTTGTTAACTTCTAAGTTCGAACACAGAATTTTTAAATTTCTATGGCTTCACAAAGCACTACATATAGCAATCCTTGTGCGATCTCTCTACATCAGCCGTCTAACCTAACCTAAGACCACTTAAATTGAAAACTCAATACAAGCTCGATATTATTGTATTGATATTTCGTTGAGATGTAAAAAACGGGTCTGCTTTCAAAATGGTTTAAAGGAAAAAATTTTTAATTGGGAATCGAAACATTACTGTCGGCAATGGTATATATAGATTTTGAATTCGCCAAAACTTCTTCTACTTACTGTTGTACTCAAGGGTTTTAAAGACTTTAAATGCGTAAACTGACAGTTAGAATCTAGGACTGTCCATGAAAATATCCAAAACTAACAGCAGCTGGAAACCGAACCCTTTTGAAACCGTCTGCAAATTTCCCCCAGATAACTATTGTAGGGAAGTAAAAGTTCGGTTCAACATCGAAAGCTAATTTGATTTTCGCTAAACTCAGCCGATGTTGAAGCTACATCTATTCCTTTCGAAGGCCGATTCAACAAAATCTATACTTTTTGTAATAAGACGTAGAAACCGAATGTTTGATTATAATATCGGGTTCGTTTGATGGATAGTCTTGAAAAGTTTAGCTTAATTTTGCCTTGGATTTAGTATTTAAATTGGCCTATATATGGGTACTAAAATTGATTAAAAAGGCATGGACTTTTCGAATTCATTATTAATACTTTTCTATTGAATATTTTCACGTTTATACATGGGTGTCACTGTAAGAAAGGGTCGCTCTATCTTTTGAGTATGATTTGATTGATTATAATATTGGGTTCGATTGATGGATAGTCTTGAAAAGTTTAGCTTAATTTTGCCTTGGATTTAGTATTTAAAAAGGCATGGATTTTTCGAATTCATTATTAATACTTTTTATTGAATATTTTCACGTTTATACGTGGGTCTCACTGCAAGAAAGGGTCGCTCTATCTCATATTTCATATTTAATATTTCCCGAGTCCGAAGAGTTAGCACTCAACGTATTAGGAACTAAATTTATCCCTTGGACTTTGTATTTTGTACACCTAGAAATCATCTCAGGAGTTAATTTTGTATGATATTTGCAAATTTCGATTGTAAGAGCTCTAAAAGCCTAGGTCTCCGTCGTACGCGAACATTTATATACAAGTGGGAGTTTCACAATGCCCACGTGTACATATTAAAATATGTACTTGTAAGCTATTAAATGCACTTAACTGTCTTTGTAATTCAATAAAATTCTTCGCAAAATCCGCAAGCACTTGACCCTAATTGCATTTTCGTCTTATCAATGTGATTAAATTAAATTATAGCGATTAAACTAAATGCGCTTCACTTTTATCACACCACACGCTCTACACTGGCGTACTTTTCTTACATTTGCTGCACCCAACACTCTCTTCTCTCTCCTACTTACACACAGATTGGCTGCCTTGGAGATTAATAAATTTCAGGATCAATTAGTCAAAAGGCTTGTCATGGATTTGACGCTAACAACAGCTGGCGGCGGTGCTGGTATGGCGGGTGTTGTTGCAACAACTACAACAATGTTACATGATGCACATTCTAGGCAAACGCAACAACAACAACAACAGCAGCAGCAGCAACAGCCTTTCGATTATCACAGCATGGAACCGGCTACAAGTAAACATTATGGCAATGATGTAGCTGAACAACAAAAGGAGCAACAACAACAGCAACAACGTGAACGTTATTGGCAATTACAAGCAGCCCGTCAGCGTCAATGGCAATTGCAACAGCAGCAACAACAGTTCGAGTGGAACTTTGCCACATCGTTTCTATATTCACTGACCGTGGTGACGACAGTGGGTAAGTTTTGATAAAATTTTTTTAACGCTGTCATTACCTGTAACTGCTCCTTTCCTGATCCAATACATACATATATCTTAGAAAATAAGTGGAATAGTTGCACTGACCTTGCTACTTGACCCTGAAACTTCGTTTTAGTAACCAGTCTAGTCCTAATCGGTATATACTAAGTCATGAGAACTAGCTCTATGGTGCCTACATTTAGAATTCTATTGCCATAATTATAACCGATCCAGAGCTGAGAGCTTCATAAAAGCATTAAGATGACCTTCTTCTTCTACGTCGACGATTATGCGCCGACCAGACTTCGGACGCAACAAACTTCAACACAGACTAAGCTAACCCTACACATCTGACAGCCCTCCCCCTATGATCCGATTCCGTGGAAACAGCACGTTTACTGGACCTACCGTTGGATGACCTGGGTAACAACAACAACCTGGTTTAGTTTATGAAACATATATTCGCAGATTTCTAAATCCCCATCGTATTGAGTACACCTCTGTAAAGGTGAAAATGACTGGAATACTCCAACGAAATCATAAAAATAAAAAGTAACTGCCGTTCTGTTCTAGGTTCAAATTTAGGGCGGTTTCGCATAACATTTGGTTACACTCCTAGAATCCTAATCTAAATACTTTCATATTGTGAAACATTCTCACTTTCATTTTCGTCAACCATTTGAAGCACAGCATTTGAGAGTGTTAAAGCTGCTCCATAATTAAATACATCTGTTTCCATGTTTCTCTTTCCAGGCTACGGCACCATCACACCACGCACTACGCTCGGCCGTATGGTGACCATTGTGTACGCCACACTCGGCATACCACTCACACTGGTCTATCTCTCGAGCATCGGCAGCATACTGGCCAAACTGGCGAGCGGCTTTTGTGAGCGTCTGATTTGTTGCTGTTTTTGCCGGAACACCACAAATAAAAGACACACCATCTGCGGTTTTAGTCGACAGCAAGTCGCCGATAAGAAATGCAATGTAAAGCTACAACAACTGCAAAAGCACCATCAACAACAGCAACAGCATACAGCGAGCTCCGCGCAACAGACCGCACAGCAGCCCACACAATCTGCGCACCTACCCTACTGCTACGTGCGTCCACCGGCCGACGATGCGCTTAGCTATGGCGAGCACTCACCACTCTCCGCACACTCGCCAGCCACACGTAGCAATGGCGCACATACGCTGCGCTGGTCACTGGTGCTGCCAGTCGGCTTTTGCGTGCTGCTGTTGCTCGCATATGTCACGTTCGGCTCGTTGGTCATTGCGGTGCTGGAACACTGGCCTATATTCGACGGCGTCTACTTTTGTTTCATGAGTTTGACTACAATCGGTTTTTGTGATCTGCTGCCGGGTGTAAATGTGCGTCCGGCGACATCCACCTCGACGCTGGTGGTGTGGTTCTGCGCGGCCTACATACTGAGCGGTCTGACGCTCACCTCTATGTGTGTGAATATGTTGCATGACGAGTTTCTGCAGCGCATGCGTGTTGTGGTGAAATTCAAGAAAATGGCGACCGGCAGGAATACGGCGAAGGAGCGCAGCTTCTACGGCGCGCCGCCTTGACAATGCGGCGGCGTTTGGGAATTTATATTTGCCGTTGGTGGCGGCGCTACGATTAGCACGCCGAAGCTGGCGTTGAGACTGTGGCACGATGATGTGCTTCTACGAGTGGTGACATTTTTGCTGCGGCGTGATCTAAAGTTGCAGCGGAGTATATAAACAGCAGTAATGAATTTCAGTGGGTATGCGTGGATGTATGCGTGTGTGTCGGTCGCAAGATGTGTGATTTGCCGAAATGTGATTATTTATTAAGTGGTGAGTCTATACTTGTATTTTGTATTAAATTAGTAAAGATGCATTTATAACGAAGAAGAAAATAACATAAATAAGTTCACTCAGAGCTATAAGAAATCGTAGTGAATCAGTTTTATTTAAGCTTCCTAAACCACATTGCCATTAATTCCAAACTCAGTCCTAAATATTGACATTAGTTCGAATTTAGTCCCGAAAAATCTTAATTAAGCTCAGTTATTTTGTCTAATATATTTAAACTTCATAAATCATATTGACATTAATCCCGAACTCAGTCCCGAATATTGACATTAATCCTGAATTTAGTCCCGAAAAATCCCAAAAATTAAGTTCAGTTATTTTGTCTAGAATATGTATTTACACTTTATAAATCATATTGACAACAATTCCGACTTCAGTCCCGAATATTGACATTAATCCCGAATTTAGTCCCGAAAAATCTTAATAAAGTTCAATTATTTTGTACAGAATATGTATTTACACTTTACAAATCATATTGACAATAATCCCGACCTCAGTCCCGAAAAAAATTATTTTTTTTTCGCAATTTTTTAAACTCAGTAATTAAATTGATAGAACTGTATAAAACTTGTACTTACCTAATACCGATAGTACGGTACGGTTTTTTATTTTATTTTAAGATTAATAGTAAATATTTTCGCATAGAAAGTGATTAATATCTTTAATGAACTCATGAAATAATTAAAAATTCTCTTTGCGTTATTTAACTCATTATTCACACTCGTTCTTCTCATTTCAGTTACTCATACTTAAGTGCATGTAAAAAGTTAATTTCTCCCAACTTATTTTCGCAATAAAGATTAAAGTTTTGCGATTGATTCGCCATTCTATTTGATGTGACGTACAGACTGAATGCGCCTGGAGCAGACAATGAGAAGCGCAAAAATCAACGCTGTGTGTCAGCACACATCACTCTGCCCCGCGCGCACAACAACGCTTGTGCACGCCCGCCGCCTGCTCCCCCGCGAAGAGTGACACAATTAAATGTTGGAAATTTAAGCATCAAACGCTGACGAAACGTGACTATAACGAAAATTTAATTTCGAAGTAAATTGAGATGAGTTTAAACTTTGTCAGCCGAGCGTCGTGCTACACCCTTCCACTTTTGCTGCAACTTCCACGTCGCCTGCAAGCACACTTGCACTTGCTAATAATAAGAGATTGGGAGAGTGAAGAAGAGCGTGGGGTTACGTTACTGGTGCGTGTACGTGGAAACGCAGCGTTGCTCAATTTCGTGAAACGTGACAACCTTGCACTGGGCCAAAAGTGAGGCCAACAATAACAAGAATTATTTTTCTTTATTGTTGCGTGGCGTTAAGTAGAGAGAGCGGGCGTAAGCAGCGCTGCGGCAAGGCAAAGAAAACGCGCAGGCGAAAGTTGACAGTTGCCTGACAGTTGACAGTGAAAGTTAAGCTGCAGCAGCTGCCACAATTGACAACTCAGCTGACGCTGTTGCTGAGGCTCTTTGCCATTACTTCTGCTTCTGTCGCTGCGGTGGTTGCGGTTGTGGCGGAAATGTGAGGTGACATTGGCGCGGTTCCAATCTTTGCTGCTGTCATCTGCATATTTAATTTATTTAAAGTGAGCGCCGAGCAAAATTAAAATCAATAAAAAAATATTAAAGTGCGTTGTGTAAAAATTCAAATTTTAGCGTTTAAAAGTAATGATTACATTAATATTTAATTAATTCATATTTTATTATTTTTATTAATATATTACAGTGTGCCAATATTAACTACATCTATATAAAATTAATTAATATAAAATTAAAAATGTATGAAAAAAGTTGTGTGTGGTATGTATAATAATAAAGCACGTAAGGAAATATTCGAAAATTTAATTTTCGCAAATAAAAATATTGAAATCTAAAAATATGGAAAAATGTGTTTTATTTACTCGGAAGTTAGGGTGCTAAAAATATTGATGAAAACTGGTTTTCAATTGGTTTGCCTGAGCTCGAAACAATCTCAGGTTTAAGCTATAAGGCCCTCATAAAGTTATGTAGGTTATGATATCAACAGCGTGCCTAAAACCTCTAAACGCCAAACAAGTGAGGTTAGGTAGGTATGCAGAGGCTTATTAATGCATTCCTCGGCGCTCGTTTTTTAACCGTGGAAGTAATACATCCTATTTATCTCATTGACTGCAGACGACCGACTACACGTATTTTAACCTCTATAGGTAAAGAACCTCTTAATACGTCAGTTCCTAGAAAATATGAATTCAGGATACAGAATCGTTCACACTTTTTACATATAATGAAGAACTTTGTCGGATATTAGCCAGGTTTCTCATCCAAATTTAAAATTTACACGGAGGATTTGCATTTATAGTTAGGACTTAGTCTATCTGTAATATCGACACGGATCAGTTTAGAATTCAAGATAAATTTCAAACCTTTTTAGGTGTTTCGTGATTCCCAAGTGGGCGATTTTGACAAGAGTCCAGCAGAAGTAGTAGTGGGAACTTTAAGTACAAAGCTCTATATTCTCATTCAGCTGCGCTTCAAATCCAATAGCCATTTGGAATGATAACAAAAATCGTATCGACTGTTTAGTTGAGATTCTAACACGTTTTCAGAATCACTGAATTTCTAGAAGTTCGATTGCAAATCTACATTCGCAATTTTCATACTTAAAATTCTACTGTAGGAGGACCCTTGTACAGAAAGTGGGAGTTTTAGGTGTCAGGTTTTAAAATCGTAACGACGTAAAAGGACATAATTTTAGATATTTTTTACACCTGGATCTCGAATGCATGATAGTTAAGGATCTTGGGTCGACGTTATTTCGCCGTTAACAAAACACCAATAATTACTTTATACAGAGGAATACAAATGGAGGTATATACAATATTTTTAAGAATCCAACTATCAGAGTGGTCTACAACAGAAGGAAAAGAGGACAGAACCAAAAGTAACGCAATGCGACAGTAAAGAACGATGGACGCACAGACTAGGAATCTGCATTTTCAGCTGAACCAAGTGTTAAGTGGTCAGCCATGGGTGCTTTAGAAGCTACTTTTACAAATTTCGCCATGACCTTAGTCCGTACTGTATAGAAGACTCTGAATATGTATTCTATCATTGCTCTTGCTTTTTAAGTATACGGGAAAAGCAGAAAACCACACTTGGCGGTTGTTTCATGGTGAAAAATGTGAAAACACTTGTACCACATGGTATGTGAGTCTTCGGCTAAATTCTTCTTTATACGAGTATTAAATATTGTACAAAACCGAAGCAATAAACATTCAATAAAAATTGTTTCGAGGCTTGGTGTAACCAAGAACCATTAACAGCCTTTGGCATGATTTCATTAATCACTTCCTTCTTATTCATGGTGTCTTTACTAATATGGTTAACATATCGTCTTTAGAACCTTTTTATCTTCAAAACTAAGATTTAAGGCACTTATCTATTTTAGTGCAGTTAATTGGCCTCATTAACTAAAAGCATTCATGAATATTATGATTTTCTACAACTACCTGGAAATCTGAACGCAAGTGAGGCAAACAATTACTTCTATTATTCTACGTCTTCTTTCATTCTTCATTTTCTCCTTTAAGACATCTAACTAAAGCTCCTTAATTTTTTCATTTGCATTACTGCATTCAGCAGTACTTCTTACTACCTAACTCCTTTACGGGCACGCTTACGCTTTGCGGTAGCTTAAAATTCTCTCTGTTGCCCGCGAATATTTTGGTTGCATTCCATTGTGTTGTTCATTTGTCCGTTTGTCTGTTAGATCTGTTTGTCCATTGTTCGGCGCTCAGTTGTTTGTTTGTCGTTAATGCTAATTGCATTACTGACTTGAACTTTGAAATACCACAACAATTACTTATGTAAATCTTTTTGGTGGCAGTTGCCAAGGACAATAATGCTGTAAGTGGGTAGGTATTGCGGCTAGCGGCAACTATTGTTTGTTTACGTGGGTATAGTTATGCATTGTGGCATTTTTAGTGGTACCTAAGTCTCCGTAGGGAGCGTTAGTGCAGTTTTTTGTGAGTATTGTACTGTATTCACATAATATATTATTAGGAAAGCAGGAAAAAGAGAACGATAGTGAGAAAGAAAGAGAGGGAAGGCTGGGATCAGATGTATGCACCGTTGTATTTTTAAGTAAACTTAATATTTAAACCTTTATACGGCTTCTCAAAACTACTGGCAACCAGGTATACTTGCTGTCCTTCCGATTTTCTGCGGTTTCCGTCAATATGATATAATATTATTTATGTTTGTCATACCCAGAAGGAAGCGTCGGAGACTTTATTCTTTTTCGAGGGTAAATTAACTAAAGAATATACTACCTACTAATATTCATTAGTTAATTTACCCTCGAAAAAGAATAGAAATAGAAAAGAATCGAAAAAAAAGAGGTATCCACTTAATAAAAATCGGCTTAAGCTACTGAATTGCAGTAAAATAGTCCCATAGAAAATGCGGAGGGAAAAAGCAAAGGAGTCTTCTTCTTTACTTCGAAGACAAAGCTTATGCCGTTAAAGCCCCGCAGCCCCAATTCGAGATATGAAGTTCAGTCAGGTACCCCTCCACCTGATCTCTCCAACGTAGTGGAGGTCTTCCTCTTCCTCTGCTTCGACCGGCCGGTACAGAATCGGAAACCTTCAAAGCTGAAGTGTTGTCGTTGATTCGGACAACATGGCTTAGCCAGCGCAGTCGATGTTTTTTGATTTGAGTCGCCGTATATCTTGTACAGCTCATTGTTTCATCGACTGCGGTATTCGCCGTTGTCAATGCGCAAATGACCATAAGTCTTGAGCAAAACCTTTCTCTCGAACACTCCTTAGGCCGACTCATCAGATTGTTCAGTCCAAAGTAGCACCTGTTGGCAGGAGTGATGCTGCATTCGATTTCAAAGCTGATATTGTTGTTGATATAGACGAAATTATTTACGACTTCCGGTCTTTAAACCTTCATTACCCTTGCAGCAATTGTTATACTCATGCATTTTGGCCTGGCTTCGCTCTTCAACTCTCGGTATCTATCCCACCCCATTCGTGTTGTGGTTGATCGCAACATTGAAAGGTAGACTGCCGCTTTCTCTCCACTGCAACACGACAATCCTCATCATACCAGCTAAATGTAAGGAGATTGAACTGCCGTCCCACAGTTTCCTTATACCAAGTTGCTACAAATTAGTGCTCTCTGAGAATAGGAGTGCAAGTCGAGTAGAAAACCGTTTAGCTGTCGGATGTGACAGTAGCTTCTTGACGTTGTATCCTTCCTGTGTTTGTTTATGATCGTGCTTTGCTCAGTCGATGTTAAGTCCTTGAAGCGTACTCACGTCAAGGACACACGAGACATATTGTCCATATATAACAACATGATTGATCTGGTTTTGAACTTTTCTATAAAGAAACAGCCAAGCAGCTTGATGCATTTTTTTGCGCGGGGATCTAGTACTACAGACAACCATATTTCGGGTCCCTGAAGTCGATCAGCCTCAATCAGCCCTCCATTAAATTTCTTAGACCGCGGTGACGCCAGCCTTACGAAGACATCAACCAGCTGGACAGTGGCACCTTTCTAATTTAAGGACCGGACAATCCAAGTGCAAGCTCTTCAATCGTAGTCCTTATTATATTTGCTGTGGTCGCCATCAAAGTGGGGTCTTTCAGCCGAGACTGTTGCTTTTTTTTAATTGTTTTAATTGGGAGTGGTGGAGGCGATTGTTTCAAGACCGAAGCCCACTCGCAGCGGCACTTTTGGTGAACAGATGCTGCAATTAGACTTCAGATAACCCTTAAACCGAATATGTCGGAGAGGCTCCGCTCAAGTTTCTTCTCTTGTTTTTACACAAGGGTGGCTCACGTTTCCAGGATGCGCGACGAGGACGTAAGAGTACAAATTATGTAGGAAAACAGAAGACCAGAAAGCCGAAGACATCTAAGAAAAAGACATAATTCTCTTTGGCATCGTTGCCAGCTTCCCACACTTGCTAATCGAGTTAGAGTTTTTATCATGCTGTACGTCGTTTTTGAAATATATGTAACTCTGGTTGTAAAGTTCTCGAAGGTTTCCGGCAAGCCATGTGCTGTTTGCCTTCGTCTACCCATAAAACTTTCGTAATTTATTTACAATTATTTTTATTATTTTCATGCAAACACATACGCCCTTATATGCATATGTATGTATGTATGTATGTGTGTAAGGAATGAGAGTCCTCGCATACGCACGTATAGTTTTCTTTTGAGTTGACATTTGAAGAAAATTTATTTGCGGTTGGTGGGGATTTATGTTTGCGTGGCAGTTGGCAAATGCTTAAGTGCTTGATTTTGCGAACGGAAGAGCGAATGCAATGCGTTTGGCAGAACGCAAAGCATTGAAAGAGAGCGGCAAATTCAGTAAAACTTTTCAAGTGTTATTTGTTTTACTTTTGATGGCACGGAGTCACACAAATTTAGAATATTTGATGAGCTCGAAAATGCAAGACATAAATTTCAAATTGTGGAGATATTTATAGATATAAACCAAAGCACGCAAATGGGATTTCTCAGAGAAATTTATGGTAAAACAAAGTCAATGAAGAAACACTCAAGAAAACCAAAAACGACGCTTTAAAAAGTGATTAAAAGCTGGATTATTTTGACTTTTAATAATTCTTTAAAATATTGGTTTTAGAATACAACAAAAGCTGATTTATTCTTATCATATTATTTAACACAAATGACATTAGAAAGCTTACGCAAAAGCTTTAACATTTCTAAGAAACGTACGTCGCAGCTTTTACTAAAGTGCTGAAATGTTATGTGTACCTTAAACTATCATTAACTTGCAATCGAATGAGAGCCTTCACGAGTGTCAAAAGCTCTTAATGCAACTCTGTAACGAACATATTTTATAGCTCGGAAGTTATTATGCTAGACATGTATACGAGTATAAAAGGTCTTTAATTGAAAGCAAACTAGAGCTTTCACTTTGGAGTCAAAAGCTTCAACCTTAATTTTTAGTAAGTTTTTTTATATAAACTTCTATCTCGCATATAGTTCGCAAATTCTAAATTTACACATTCGTGTTCATGTAGGTTACATTTGTTTTCAATCGAAATAAAATACAAGCTTTCATTGTGGCGTTACAAGCTTTCACTCTAACTGCTTTATGATTAGAATTTACTCTGGATTGTTCACAATTGTTATCTAATATTAGACATTCGACAACCCAAAACCAAATACGAGCTTTCACTGTGTTAAAACTTTCACTTGAAATCTTATATGAATAGATTTTAACACCCAAAGGTTCACAATTGTTATCTAATAAATTATTATACAATCGACAACCTACACTTTCTTAACTAAAATCAAATACGAGCTTTCACTGTGTCAAAAGCTTTCACTTGAAGTCCTTTATGAATATATTTTAACTTTCTGAAAATCAGAAGTTATCTAAGGTTAGTCATGCGGTGAGATATTGGTTTTAATCCAAATGAAATAAAAGCTTTCACTGTCGCATCAAAAGCTTTCGCTTTAAGGAAACAAATTATTGATTTCATTTCCTGCAAGTTCACGTATGTTATCTAATATTAAATAATTGACCATGTTAATTTGATTTTAATTAAAATGAAAGTGAAAGACCTTTCACTGCGGCGTCAAAAGGTTTTACTTTAACAAAACAATTTATATGTTTTATCTTTCTCAAAAATACTAAAATACTTTTGACATTTGACAACCTCAACTTGTTTTAACTTAAAAACAAATAAGAGCTTTCACTTTGGAGTCAAAAGCTTTAACAAAGCAATACATATACAGATTTTATACTTCACGAGTTCAAAAATGTTAGCTAAATTTAGACATTCGGCAGCTTCAATTTGCTTTTATTCAAAACCAAATGAGAGCTTTCACTTTGCAGTCAAAAGCTTTTACTTAACAGTCAAAAGCTTTTACTTTAAATAACTAATTGATAGATTCTGACTTGGTTCTTTTCGTTCGCTTGAATAATATATGGTATATTCATCAAGTAACTAACTAATTCTGGTATAAATATTCATTAAAAATCTCAAAGCTTTTTTCTAGGAATTTTGACACATACTCCGAACTAATTTGCATAATTATTACTCAAATGAATTTGTAATTACATCCTTTTCAAGACACACCTGTTGCTGAGGGATACTATTCAAACATATAGACATATACACGGAGATGTACCTAATTACCTTTAATAAATTTATTTTATCAAATAATAATTATATAAGAACGCGACGTTGAAGCCATGTCTTCCTGGAAGTTTTCTTAACTCAAAGTGAAGAAGACTAAGCGAAATTTCTACAAATCAACGAATGAGCAAAAGCACAGTTAAAGTTCTGTGAGTTGATGCGGTGGGTGGTGAGTAAAAGAGAAGCGGAAAGTGGTAAGTTAACCTGACAGCTGTCGCTTATGCCAGCTAATTAGCATTGTGGCCACCGCAAACATCAGCAGCACCTGGCGGCGCTATCACAGTTAATCCGCGACGAAATTTCGTGTTGAACTGATTAAATTTGAATTTAATTGGCACAGAAATTGGCGGAAATTGTTAAATGACAGCAATGAAGGAATTGAGAGTGATAAATTGCCTAGTGATGGGAAGACAGTCTAGATTATGTCAAATTGAATTAAGAACAGTTATAGGAGGTAGGAAGTTGAAATAAATTATAATACAGTGTAGAAAGGCAAAAAAATTAAACAGAATAGAAAAAATAACCAGAAATAATTTAAAAATAATTGAATAAAGTTAAATACATTCAGCTTTTGCAAAGCTCGTAGCTTTGGAAGAGTCAAACCGTCTGGGACGAAAGTTGAACTGTTTTTAGTAAAAATCAGATCATAAAAGCAAAAATTTAAGACTCCTAAGCCTAAACGTAGGTATATAGTTAAGTGAGCTTTTACAATGTCGAAAGCTCCAACTTTAAATACTCATGGTTTCAAAAGCTTCACAAACTATTCAGTATTATGAAAAAAATATAAATATATTAAAAAATGGAAAAATTGGAAAAAAGTAACCCTCAGAGCTTTCAAAGCTTTTTTGTAGTATACAACAGATCAAAAACGGTAATTTTGTTATTAGCATAATAATATTGGTTTTATAAAAACAAATATATTTTTTTATTATTCAACTTAAGTCAATTTAAAAATCTTTCGAAGCTTTGAAAGTTCTCATCGTAAACAATACTTTTTCTTTTATAAATTTAACCAAAAAAATAAATATTAGAAAGTGCCACGTACACAAGCAGTAGTCATTTACTTGTAGAAGCTTTTTCAACTTTGGCAACTTTCAAAGCTTTTTGGTTAACTTTTACTTTAATCTCAAAAAACCGGAAGAGTGATAGCATATTAAAGTAAAAGGCTTGAATAAAGAGCTTTGGGATCCTCAGAGCTTTTCTAAATTTAACCAAAAAAACAAATATTATAAGATACTTAATACACAAATAAATCTCTACTAGTAGAAGCCTTTTGGGGTTTGATAACTTTCAAAGCTTTTTAGTAAACTTTCACTGTAACCTGACAAAAAGCGGACAAGTAAATTAACATATTGTTAGCATATTATAGTAAAAGGCTTGAATAAAGAGCTTTGGGATGCTCACAGCTTTCAAAGCTTTTTTGTTATGTTTTGAAGCTGTTAGTATATTATTAACACAATTTTAATATATTAAAGTAAAAGGCTTGAATGAAGAGCTATGAGGCCCTCAGAGCTTTCAAAGCTTTTTTTTCTTTTCTCTACTTTAAGATATACTGTAGAGATCTCATTGCCACTGGAAATGGCTTGGAAGTCTTATCGACAAATGGTCGAAGGTAGGTTTTCGAATAGTAGAACTTTATATAATATAAAATGTATATCTAGAAAAAATTCACATCTATTTGAAAGTTTTTTTTTATTAGATATTTAGGCATATAGATTTATTATCTGATTGTCAATGGAAATTGCTTTGAAGCTTTTATTCAAATCCAGAGAATATATTCAGTGCCGTAGAGATCTCCACGAAATGCTATTGGAAAATCAGGAGTAAAAAATAACTAACCAAAATGGTAAATAATTGGACTGCTCTAAAAAAATGCTCCGAGGGAAATGAACCAATGCTGTCGAATATTAAAATTAAACAAAAATAGATTTCTCGTGTTTTATTTTTTTTCTTGTTATATTTTTTCTTATAAATTAAAATCTTCCTAACGATTATTGCACTAAAGTCCTACACCCCTCATTCTATTATACCGAATAACGGCCAATTGTAGTTGTCACAACGCATTTGGAAGCAATGCTCATAAATCTCCAGATTATCACTGTCCAGTTGAAGTACCTCAAAGCCGCGTCCACAATCGAGCGCCTTGTGTAGCTGGAATTTAGTGCGCTGTGAAAAGTTCGCCTTGCATTGGACACATGTGTGCACATGATCCTCCTCATCGGTGCGTAGAAAGCGCGTTATGTTCGAGATCTCCAAAAGCTGTTGTTGGGCGCCGTCGATACTTTGCAACTGTATATAATGCGCGCCACAGCCTATGCGATCCCAACTTTGTTGCGCGCGCTGCACTTCACTATCGCATGCATTGCTCGGACATTTACCGAGCTGATAGGGTACCACGTACAACTCCTGCGTGCGCGCGCAAATGCGGAAGCGATATAGATTGGCATCAGCAGCAACCGCGGCGCTGACCGCCTGCGCCCCTGGTGCAGCGGTGGCGTGCTTTACACGATACTGCAGCGGCAGTATGCATTTCGAGGGCGCATTTGTTGTTGATGCTGTTGTATTCAATTCGCGGCGTACATAAATTTTTATGCGCTTCACGTTATACTCGGCAGCGCGCGTCGGATAACAAGCGTACATATAGGCTTCGATTTTTTCCAGCAACATGAGAAATAGTACATCCACACTCTCGATAATATCCAGGTGATGCTCTATCGCCAATTCGCTGCTGCAGAATAAAAAATCAGTTTCGTTCAAGGCGCGCACATAGAAACTCAAACGAAAGTGTAGGCGCGCAGCGTCATGAAAAAGTAGGCGCAACAATTGTGGTATAGCTTGTATGCCGGCGTCCAGCAAGAATTCATTAGTACTCCTGTTACGCTCGTTGCAGAGTATGAAATTGTTTATGCGTTGCTCCTCTATTGTTTTCAGCTGCACACGTTGCTCGGCGCTGCAAAGCGTACGCCCGGCACTGGACCAGTGTTGCGAATATGCAGCGCGTACATCACATGTAGTGCTGCAAGCGTCGCATTCGTACATACGTCCGGCCATGCACCAGCGATGATGGAAGGTACGCGTACTGCCCTCAATGCTGAAGGTGTAGCTAGAGCGGAAGTAGGGCATGGCAAGTAGGCAGCGTAGTGATCGATGAGGTATGACAAAGGGTTGCGCTGAAGTTAGAACGCGGACTGTTGATTGTAGTATACTTGAGTGTGGACTGAGTAGAGTGCTGTCATGTGTGCGCTTTTATTCTAGCGCGTGGTAAAGTGCAGAAAGAGACAGGTAGTGTGCTGCAGGTAGCAGGGAGTTAGGTAAAGGACGGTAAACAAACGCTGATTACCTAAATAGTAGGTAATCTCTTCATAAAACACCAAAAACTTTGCTAAGAATTCTTTTGCATTTCTTTTAGTAGGTTCACGGTGGAAAGGGAGAGAGTTAAATAAATACTTTTCGCCGCAAGCAGGATTTTTACAACCATAATAATCAAAATAATAACAATAATAATAATACGGTTACTTTTCTCTATTCAATACATGATGAGAAATATATTTTTAAGTTTGATTTTGTTTATAAAAATTTTCATTTGAGCTTTCACGGCTTGGGAAAAGTTTTTCCTTGGATTTCAAGATTAAATCAGTAAGTTATTTCTATAAATTTCGAAGCAATGAGCTTTTAAAAATAAAAATCTATAAAGCAATAAAAGCAACTTTTACTTCAGAGAGCTTTCACTTTCTAGTGATTTCAACTAATTTATTTTTTTTAAGGTAAAAATGTATGAAATTATGATTCTCTCTTCCATAAGCTTTGATTTTCAAAAGTTTACAGTGAACAATGAAACAGTATATATCAGCTTTCAAGAATCGCAAATCGACATAAATCCGCCTACACAATAAAACAATTAGGTTGTAATTTTTTGCATCTCTTGCAGCTTTCACTCCATAATGAAAGAACTACTTGCTGCTCATTAAATAAATATTAAAATAGTTTTGCAACCGGTAATGATCATACTAACATACATATATGTATAATAAACTAAATATTTGGATATTTTGAAGCTTTTATTTACAACTTAAGAGCTTTCACATTACTAATTTCTATTTCTTAATTTAGCTCAAAGTTCATAAAATTTAGGTGAACATAGTTAAATGTTCTTAAAAATACTAATCGAGTTTTCTCGTATAATAATCGATTTTTCGGAATCAACCTTCAGTAGTCGAAGTCGATTAAGAATCGATTCTTGAATGATGAGAAAACTCGATTCTCGAGTAGAATTGGAATCGAGTTTACCATCCCTACTGGCAGCCATCGCGTGCACATATAATAACCTCCGCACAATAACCACCACAAAAAAAAAAAATGATTTTTTTCCATGAAATTTATATGGAAAACAGAAAATTTGAAATAGGCATCTCTTAATATTAATATTAAGAGATCATCTTTTGAGTGACTTTCTTTTTCACATTTTCGAAAGTTTTTAGCCTGTTTTTGAGTTGAAAAAAAAGGTTGCCTCAGAATGACACACCCTAATGTATATACTTTATGGTGACATACAAACTGACTGCTCCAAATCAAGTCGCTCCAAGACCTAGAGGAGCCAGATCCTTCTCCTCCTGATGTCTCCAACGAAGTGCAGGTCTTCCACTTGCTCTGCTTCCACCGGCTGGTACTGAATCAAAAACCTTGGACGCTGGAGTACACTATTCAATCCACGCAGCCGCTGTCTCTTCATTTGCTGAACTATGTCAATGGTGCCGTATATCTCGTACAGCTCATCGTTCCATCGATTGCGGTACTCGCCGTTGGCAACACGAAAAGGACCATAAATCTTAGGGTGTAATGGCATATAGTTATGCTTCTGAGGAAGCAGTTATAGTTGTGGGACTATACCCAATACCAACTCTTACGTCCTCGTCGCGCACCCTGAAAACGTGAGCAACCCTTGTGCAAGAAGCGGTAGCCAACCCATGTGGAGCCTAGGATTACAGCTATCAGAGAGTAAGCTTCAGCAGAGATACTCCGACATATTCAATTTAAAGGTTATTCGAAGTCTAACTGCAGCGCCTGTTCACCAGAGGTGCTTCTGCAAGCGAAGGTCGGTCTTGAAATAAGCGGCTCGCTATATAAATGTGTACAAATATTTATACTTCTCGCCCAGCGAGGTTGTGCGCTGGATTTGGAACCCGCTACGTAGAAACCACGCCCAATGAAAGGGAAACAACAGCTTCGGTATGCATAAGTAATTATCGTAAATTTCTCAGACTCAAATTTCGGCAACCACAATTATTCCACCAAATAGCCGCAAATAGATAAAGTGATTATTACACTGCGCTTAAATATGATGTTTATGGCATTTTAATTGCAAATTGCAATCAGCCGCGCGGCTTTGCCCAAAGCTATAACGGGCTAAAAGCGCAGAAGATAATAATATGACAGACTAGACAGGCAGCTTAGATGCGAAATTGGGGATATACAGGTACATATGTATATCTATCTAGGTATTATGTCTGTATATATGTAAGTGCTGCCATTGTTATGTAAGAGTTAATTTATATAATGCAATTAATGTGACGTGTGTATTGTGTAGCTTTTATGATTTTCATGTGCTTACATTCAATATATTTTCATTAAGTATTTAATTTAATTTTGGTTCAGTGATTTGACTTTGATTAATAGACAAAAATATAAATTAATAATGACGAGGCATTTAACAGGCTCTAATGTAATTGATTACTTCACTTTTACAGAGCAATTTTAATCAAAATTTAATGCAACTATTGTTGGGATGACAAAAAAAGAAAAAAAAATAAATGCAACTGAACAAGTTACTTAGAAACTGACAAGCGCAGATGTTAGTAAATGAAACGTATTAAAGAGAACATATTATATTTAGAATATAGAGATTTTAGCTAAACAAGTAGCAGAGCAAAAACAACAGATTTCATATATGTATATATTCTTCTATGCATATATCTCGAGAAGTATTAATGATGGCGATTTTGACCTCGAACCTTTTTTCTAGCAAATAAAATTTCCTACGAATTTGTCATGCACGTTTTTTCTATAGCTCTTGTCATTTACGAGATATATACAAAAAAAATTGCGAAATTCTGGGAAAAATCGGGTTTAGAGCCCCGTACTACCTCGCTGGTGTGAGTTACGACTTTGTTGCACTGGGCACTTTTATAGAATGAAGAATTCTAAGAAATATGCGTCTAAAGCCAAAGTGATGCCATAAAATACCTCTGATCTGTAGGAATTTAGAGATAAAAACCCACGATTGTAGTGTATTTTCTACGGAAAATTTTTATAGGCCTTGGTCTAGTTCTTAATGTTAATATTAAGGGCTAAAATTTTCAGGGAATTTTTTTAGGGTATTTCCAAGGAAATTTCGTGACGGAACTGAAAAAAATTAATAGCTCAACTAAAAAAAAACACTCTAATATATATGCATATACATACATAACTACACATTATTCATTATTCACCTTCAAATCAGCACCATTTATGTATTTAATTTTCAAACAAAAAACAGTTTACTTATTTGTCTCAGTTATTATATGCAAACAATGCCACACATACGCACTTCTCTAACCGCCTCTAACCGCATGTAAAGCTATTTGCATTTGTATGTATGTATTTCTCTATTTCCTACACTCATTTAGTTGTCAATCTAAGTGATACGAGCATCTAGTAATTTGTACAAGTGTATTTGTTGAATGGCGTAGAAGCACTTAAGAAAATACAATCATACAACAATGCAAAATATCACTAAAAACACACATATACATATGTACATGCATACAAATTTATATAAATTCTCACATATGCTTATATATGTGTAAATATTTATGTATAAATGCAAAGTAAATTCTATCAATGAGCTGGTCAGCTGGCGGATGCATAAACATAACAGTGGTGGGCAAAGATATTAGCATATGTTATATATAAATTATGCAAAAATAAAATGACGGCTCCAGCCAAGCTTAATACCCTTAACAGATGCATTTTTGATAGCATAAAACGGTATGAAAAACTTGATTTTTAAGTTGATCGTTCAGTTTGTATGACAGCTATATGCTATAGAGGTTCGATCTCAACAAAATAATCCAATATTACAACGTTTCTGTGGACAATAATGTGTTCTAAATTTCGTAAAGATATTTTGCCAAATAAAAAAGTTCTCCATATAAGGACTTGATTTTGTAGCATCAGCTTGTATGGCAGCTATATGCTATAGTGACCCGATCTTTACAATGTTTCCAATAATTGTTTTATAGTCTAGACAATAATCTACAAGAATTTTGTGTATATTTATTGCCAAAAAAAAAAGTTTTGAATACAAACACTTTACTTTGAACGGTAAATTTGTATGGCGGCTTTAAGTTATAGTGGCCTCAACTCAACAATATTTACGGATATTATAGTGTTATATTTGATAATAATTTTTGCTGAATTCCATAAATATATAATGCCAAATAAAAAGGTTCCTTATACTAGGACTTGATTTTGATCGAACAATTTGTACCGCAGCTATTTGCTATAAAAGTCCAATATCACCGATTCCGACGAATGAGCACTTTCTTTGGAAGAAAAGGATGTATGCCAAATTTCCGATCGATAACTCAAAAATTAGGGATATATTCGCGTATATATAGGCAGCCATGTCCATATATAGGATCTCCGACGTTTCCTTATGGGTCGTGCAAACTCTGTTCGGGGTATAAAAATGTCATTTACTTACATACAAACTTCATAGCGACTCCGACGTTTATTTCTGTCTGTTAAAAAATTCGTGAAAACCGTGTTCAGGGCACAAAAATATCATTCACGTTTAATTAAAAGCGAGGAGTAGAACGTCGTATACTATACATGTGTATCAGATTGCTAACGTGGATCTTCTCCTCGGTTTTTATCGAGCTATTTCGCATATAACACTGTTATAAAAAACTATTCTTTCTTTTTTGCATTAACACGGCTCCCATTCCTTTTGTTGCTAACCATTTTGGGCAAAAATTCTGTTGTTAAATGGATCTATCCTCCCATGGTAGATTAATAAGTATCAAAACTGTTTACTATTCGCTTGTACTGTTACTTTTTCCATTTCTTTCAATACCTAGCCATTTTTAGTATGTCTATCATTATCATGCCCGTTCTTTGATTCTGGCAATCATTTTACACGGATCTTGTAGTAAAAATAGCTCTAAAAAGGTGAATCAACTGAGTTCAAAGCTGAAAGAAGTCTACTAAAATTCACGTAAAGTGACTGCCAGAATCAAAGAGAGAGGAAGGAAGCCTACTTTTAACTCATTTGATTCACCATTTTAGAGCCATTTTTATTTCAAGATTCGTGTAATTTGTTGCAAGTCTTTCTATGAGTGTTACAAACTACTAACTTTTCCAAGAGATTTTTGCATTATTAGACAACCAAAAAATTTATCTTTAATATACGCCTATGCGCCATTTGATTTGGCTTACATAAAACTTAAAATATTCTAAGCCATTTTAACAGCTGTTGCACCTCACGTTTCGGAGATATTGCAGCGCAATCTATTCAAAGTCTATGCGATCTCTTTGATTTGGTCTTTTGTAATGCTGAAGCCTTTTTAAATAATTTTCTGATTTTTTAGAACGAAGATGAGATTATGTATTTTATGAAGAGAACCAACAAGATCTTGAGTAAGTTATCAATATTCAAATCCCAGTTAAAAACTTTGAACTACTAGATATAACTTTTTTGAGCATATTGCTTGGCTTATTTGAATAGAAGATCATCAAATTTCCAACTACGATAAACCAGATATGGTTTTCCGAGCGCAGCTATCAAAAAAGTGGTCCAAAGATAGGCATACTAAACATCCCAGATAACACAAAAAAGTAGTAACCAAGTTTGGTTGGATCCTAAGTGGTCTAGTTACGGAACCAGTTACCAGCATGAAAACTCAAGTTGAGAAAACCTTAGACGAATAACTCAATTCACAATTGAGAAAATTTTAGGAGTTAGAAGAACTAACTCCCATTCGAATTACAACCACTGAAGATCAGCATTGTGAAGACCTTTACAAAGACACAACTACTAGATCAGATGATTGTCGGCATGTCGTACGACTACCACCAAAACAACAATTATCCAACACAATCGCCTCAGCTCGCAAACTTATGTAGACGATATTCTGTCTGGAGGTTACAGTCTTTCACAAGCATACGTATCTTTATCACATGTAATAAACCCTCAAATCTGCAGGGTTCCCATCAGATATCGGTAAATCACCCAAATATATTAAAAAACAAACCAAAAAAAATTTGTTGGACACTATTTCCTTATATTGAAAAAGGAAAGGACAAAAAAATCTCTGGGCATCCAATAGAATGCTATATCGCACCAGTTTTCATACACAACTGAGTCTATATCCGCATTATCCGTCTTAAAAAAGAGACAGATTTTATCAAAACTCTGTTGAGATTTTATCCAAGTCTACTAATTTGCTGCTTGCGTCCGATATAAAACCAGTTCAAATACATTGAGCTCTTTTGGGTTCATTTGAGCATATAACGATCATCTTAGAAGGCCGAAGTTTCGTCCGTTGGCGCCTCAGTTCAGCAGTAGCCCCAACAAGTAATATGCTACTATTCATAATTCCTTAGAATTTATATTCGTTTTAAGTAAGTTCATTTAAGATTTTGCAGACCTATGCAATTTTTATGCACGCCAGTGTTTTGTTTCATATGTTTGTGTACGAATATTGCTTATCTCTGTATAGGGGCCAGTAAATATACTATATGTACATATAAACAAGTTTCCGAGCGCATCAAATGTACAGTTAATCCAAATGGTTTTAAGAGCATTCACAATCTCAAAATGCAGAGCAAAAATATACATACACAGATAAGCGAGTTTGGAATACAACAAAATTCTGATGTGGTGTTTACTTGAACTGAATTTTTAATGTAATTAAATCGTAAAATATGTAACTACTCAGAGCAAAAAAGTTTTACCACAATTTAAAATTTTATTTGAATTAGATTTGCTTCGGTATTTTTTTTTTTTAAGGAGCGATTAAAACTCAAAACAGCGGAAGCATGCATAAGCTTTATTCAAATGGCTCTACGCGCTTAGTTAATGTTCGGTGATAAGACGAAATATGTTAGGTCTGCGGCAACTCTTGAATAGCAGGTAACTGGAAGGGATCGATTCATTGGGAAAGGATAGTCTCTACTATTTTTTTGACGCCAGAACACCCTCTACTGCATACCATCATTAAATGCAGACTTGTCGAGTTGTGAGGTTCATTTTAGATCGCCTCCAGTTAGACCCCTTTTACGACTTACCGAAAATATCTTTGGCGGTAATAAAAGTTTTGAACTATCTTTGTAAGTAAGATTTAATTTTTGCCGAACAAATTATATTAATTTTTTACTAATAAATTATTGTCATAACTGTGCTCGTTACGTTAAAAATGTCTTAGGATCTATAGGATCGTAGTACAAAGTTTTCATAGCCTCAATATATGTAAGTTTTAAAATTTCGGCAAACATTTTATCCTCAAATTAAATTGAAATTATAACTAGTCTAGAGGCATGAATAACAGATAATGTGTGAAGTGTCGTAAAAAAGGCAATTAATATTTGTACTATGCATTTTTCCACTAGTTATTTATTTCATTACAAGAATACAGTAAATAAAAAAGTTCAAGATTTCAATAATTGGTAGCTGATAAAGCGGGGAGTCTAACTGTAATAAAGTCTGGTTCTACGGAAAAGTTTGAAATTTTTGTTTTTACGAAATGGCACATGCCTGAAAAAAAACAATTTCATATATTATTTTTCTTTGTACCGCTCGTTTTAACCGTTTCGAATTTTTTTAAAATAGTAAAAGGTGAAATTTGGGCATATGGTTGGTTTCAGACATAGACAAGTCTATAAAGAAGATTTTCTAAAAATTTCAGGTAAATCGGTAGTGTTTCAGAAATCGTGGGTATTGGTTTGAAAATGACAATTTCGAAAAATCGCGCTTAAAGCTTCAGTACCAGAATACATATGTATGTGCAAATGTATGTATATCTCCGAAAATAATTTAAAATTTGAAAAATGCTGTCTACAAGTACAGTAGACTTTAGTGTTGAGTTGTTTAGTCGAAGAGACCAAAACCCATGTCGTCGTCTTCATCGGACTACGACTCCTCCTATTTAGAGTACGAAAATGTAAAAAAAAACTAATATTTTTATTGCTGGACTCGAATAGCCCCTTAATTTTATATACATTTTTTAAAGTGCATATTTTTAAAATTTTCTAAAAATTCAACACAAGTTTCTTTGGCTTGAAAGCAATTAGAAAAATATAAACTTTGAAAATAAAAAAATTTATTTTTAAAATTTAACATTTTATTTTTTTTAATTAGAAATTTTATAAATATCAAGACAGATATTTTTTTTATTTTTTGACAAAAATTGATTTTATTGGAGACATGTTTTAATTCTTTTTTTAATTTTGTTTTAATTTTTTTTTTAATTTGAGAAATCATAATTTTCAAAGTTGATATTTTTATAAATTATAACAAAAATTTATTTTTTTGAAAACACGTTTTAAATAATTAAAAAAAAATATATAACTTTTAAAAATAATAATTTTCAAGAAAGTAATTTATTTTTTTGAATTTATAATTATTTAAATTAAATTAAAAAAAAAATAAATTTAATTTTAAAAAATAATTTTCAAAAAAAGTAATTTATTTTTAACTTAAACACAATTTTATAGTTGTGAAAATTTTTTGGTTAGAATTCTTTGTTAAATTAATTATAATTTGAGAAATCATAATTTTCAAAGTAGATATTTTTATATACATATTACAACAAAAATTTATTTTGTTGAAAACAGGTTTTAAATAATTTCCAAAAAATAAATTAAATTTTAAAAATAATAATTTTCAAAAAAGTAATTTATTTTTAATTTGAAAACAATTTTAAAGTTGTGAAAATTTTTTAGTTGGAATTATTTATTTTTTTTAATTTCAAAATTTTTGTAATCATTATACTCTAAAATATTTAAAAATTTCTAAAAATTGTAAACATATGTATGTACATACATACTATTATTTTTATTCGTAATTTGAAAAACTTTTGAAATTTATGTCCAAATAGATATTTCTTAAATTTTAACAAAAATATATATTGTTGAAAACAAAATAATTTTAAAAAACATAAAAGAATTTACATTTAATTAATTTTTAAAAAATCATTAAATTAAAAAAAAAATATTTTCAAAAAATAATTTTAAAGTTAAAAAAAATTGTAGTTGTATATATGTATAATCATTTTTTTTTAATTTAAATGTCTAAAATTTATGTCCAATATATTTTACAAATTTAAAAAGTTTCATAAAATTGCAAACATACATAATATTTTTCAAAATTATTTTATTGTTCTAATTTTTTATAATTTCTAAAATCGTAATATAATTTAATTTGTATATGTTTTAAAAATAATTAATCCCAAAATTACTTTGTGTTTGCAACGTTTTATTAAAAAAGTTTAACATTTTTATAATTAATATATCTTAAAATTCAAAATTTTTTTCTGGTGCAAGCATATTGAAAATATTATTTTTTTATATTTTAAATCGTAACAAAATTTAATATATATTTTATAAAAAATTGCATTCCTATTTGAAAAGGCTAAAAAATAATTCTAAAAAATTAAAATTTTATGTAATGTAGTGTACAATATTGTGAAATTTGAGCAAAATATTATTTTGTTAAAAAATAATAAAAATCAATACATTTTTTAATAAAAACTATATTTAAGTAAATTTTCAAATTTTAATATAACGTGTATGTATGTATTTATGTATATTTTAAAAATTAAATTAGCGCTTACACAAATCTTTGCTAAAAAAGTTAAAATTTTTGTAATGACTTTTTTAAATAAAATGGTTTAAAATTTTGTGAATTTTATCAAAAAATATTTTGTTAAAAGTTTTTAATTTTCATAATTTTTCAATATTTTCTATTATGTTTAATTTCAAAAATTGTAGCAGAATTTAATATATATTTTATTAAATATTAAATTTTCTTAAAAAAACACAGATGTCACTGGCAGTCATACTAACCGAGAAAAAAAAATATTTCGGATGGGTTTTCGATTTTAATACTCAATAATTAAATTTTTTGCAATTTCTTTTAATAAATTTTTTTATTTTAAGTTTTGCATATCAATTCTGGTCACAAAGTGGCTTATCGCGCTAATAAGCCATAAAATGTGAACGCTTGTCAGCTTTTTAGTTATTTGTTATTTATGAGACAGAAAAAGGTCTACTCGCACATATTTTCAAGAATAAATGTATACATATATGTACATACGTATGTACACATCGACAGCCAATCATTCGTTCGATTCCATTAACCGCCTACTCAACATACTGTCGGTAAAGTCGACAGCCAATATTGAAATCAAAAATTTTTGATAAGGAGCCCAACAATTGTGGACGTCTGTCAACTGTCACTTGCACCCAATCACTAATATGCCCATACTCCAAACGGTCCACACACCCGTTAGATGCGCACACGCACAGTCAGTCAAGTGCGTAGGTCGCTCGGCCGGTCGGCTGATTCGACGGCTGTTTCGTATTGTATTATTGCTTGCTTGTTGTAAATATTTGCGCTACTCGTAATTGTTGTTGCAATTTAATATTGTTTGTGTTGTCAACTTTTGACGTGCACAAACACAGCAACACCCGCACGCACTCACGCATACATACGCAGCGAACATTTCTGTGAAGTTAAGACAGCGAAAAATTTAATCTTCTTGTCACATTTCGATATACGATCGCTCAAAGGCGCAATAGCAAACGCCCAAAAGTATACAACAAGAAACAAAAGCGCACTCGTACACAACCGAAAGTGAAAAAGGATTTACTCAGCCGGTAGCTGGAGGCGAGCGCATAAGATTGTGAATTGGTTATGGAGTGCACGTCAGTCAATTGCAGTACTTTTATAAGCCTGCATATGTATATGTATGTATGTATGTGAATGTGTGTTTTTGCCGACTGAAAAGTTTTATATTTTTATTGTAAGCGTGGAAAATGGCGTGCGCCAATTTCGTATGACATTTAAATTAAATATTTACGAGCTGACGGATATGCCATCAAATGTCGGAGCACTTTTGGATCAAAATTCCTTTCAGAGCACAAAAAGTGAGGTTAACCCACATGTGGCCGGAATATATTATCTAGAGCTAGCAGATGTGCTTCCTAGTTGCTTCTTATATATTTTCTAGCAATATTTGAATTATAAAATAATATGAAATAAAAAACTAATACTAATTTTTGTACTAAAATTTTTTGTGTTCTAAAAAATTCTTTGGGTTTTTATAAGTTTTTTTAAGCAATATTTGATTTATAAAATACTTTCGAATTTGTAAAAAATAGTACTAAAACTTTCTCTGTACTTTAAAATTTGTTAAAAAATAGTACTAAAATTTTTTCTGTGCTAAAAAATTCTATAGTTTTAAAATTAATTAATAAATTTAAATTTGTAAATAAATAATATTAACATTTTTTTTCACTTTCAAATTTGGTAAAAAAATAGTACTAAAATTTTTTCTGTTCTAAAAAATTCTATAGTTCTAAAATTAATTGTTCCTTTTTTCTCGCAAAGCTGAACAATTTTTAGAATTTGCAAAGTTTTCTATAAAAAGATTTTTTGGAGTACTAAATATTCGCACTTTTAGCTAACTAAACTATTTTAGTACACTATCTAAGTTACTAAACTTAGTATTTTTGAAAATCTTATTGTATTGGAAATACTTAATGAAGTCCTAAATTCTTATTATATAAATAATATTTTAAGTATATATTTTTTTAAATAATATTTTATTATTATACTTTAAAAAAGTTTAGTACTAAAAAGTTGAAATTAAGCAAAAGTTATGTATTGTACACAAAAGTAACATTTTGGACTATTTAGTACTACATCATGTTATTTGTTTTTTATAAATTTTAGTACTAATTTTTGTTACATTCTAATACTCAATTAGTGTAATATTTTGTACTAAATTGTAAACAAAAAATTATATCAGTTGCCATTTTTAATTATTTACTAAAAATGTACATCATACTAAATTTTAGTACTAAATGTTTTTTGTTCTAACTTATAAAAAATATTTTTAATGAATTTGTATTATTATTTAAATTTAATAAAAAGTACGTACAAATGTTTTACATAAAGTACTAAAAATTTGTAGTACTAAAAAGTTGAAATTAAGCATAAATTATGTATCACACATATGTAATTAGATTTTTTTTTACTATTTTTAGACTAAATTATGTTATCATTCATTTATAATTCTTAGTACTAATTTTTGTTATTTTTAGTACTCAATTAGAATAATATTTAGTACTAAAATTGTGAATAAAGAAATATTTCAGCTGCCAATTTTGATTATTTATCGATTATTATGTAACAATTTATGTAGAAAATATATTTTAGTACATAAAAAAAGCAAAAGTGTTCTAAAACTTCAATGCGCAATTTCGACTATAATTGAAGCAATAAGATTGTTAACACAACCTTATTTGATCATAAGACATTTGATAATTAATTGTATACAATACAGTTATATGTAATCCCTCAAAAATATCTAATATAATGCCGGAGAATACTCCCTCTATCCTACACCTGACTAAAATAAATTAATTGGCACTTCACAACAATTGATATATACTACTTAACAATAAGATAAGACACAAAATACCAGAAAATGCCTCAAAATTTATTTGTACTAAAAAATATGAAAATAATGTTTTTGTTTTCTTTTTGCACGCGCAACAATTTCTCTTGAGCCTAAAGCCGCAAAATTCAATTTTCAATACAAACATACGCGCACCAAAGCGAGCAACACCCATAAGGAGAAGGCCTAAGCGACTGAGAGCTTTTGCAAAGCTCCTACTAGACACAAAAGAATTGCGTTATTACTTATTTCTCATCGCAGGCTTATCGCTCATATAAAGTAAAACGCCTTAAAGGCGAGATTACTGCGAAATTTATTGATTGCCATCAGACGTGAAAGGCAACGGCAATTTGCAGTAGGAAATAAAGTGTAGGCAAGGCTAATAATTGTTATTGATATTGTGCTTAAGGTTAAGAAAATCAATTACTTTTAATGCATGCATACACACACAAATCACTTCAAATGGCAATTGGCTATTAAGCTTTGCAACGAAAATTTACACAATAATTTAGTTGGTGGCAGTTAGCCGTGTAGGATTACGAACGCTGTGGGAAGAGGAAGTGCTAAGAGCTTTTATGCTTAATTATTTGTGTTATTAAATTGGAGAAAGTGGATTTGATTTTCAGCGTGTAAAGGTGAAACGGTTGGTGGAGCTTATTAGACCGTGGGACTGAAGTAGAAGAATTGGTTGAAGTCTATATTGCTGATTTCAGTATGGGTTTGATTTCGTAGCTACATAATTCAAAACACCGGTTAAGAAATGGTCAATCCGTTAATCTGTAGAACGTGTTACGCTTGTTTCTAGAAAACCTGCGTGCAGTAAAATAAAGAATGCCTGACACCGCCCCTCTAAACCAGTGAGTTTCATGAATTGACTTGGGAAACCAAGCAAGTGGTTCAAAAACCAGCCGGTAGGGAAATCAAAACTAGTGCCTGCCAAATTGTGGTTGTTTTTAGCAACATTAAATTTGCAAGATTTTAGCGAATCCTGGTTCCCTATAAGAGCTTACGTTGTTGGGGAGCCTTTCTAGCCATAATAAAATCAAAAGCCGATGCATGAAAGTCTGAGACTAACTAAACGACAGTCTACCGCTCTCACATAGTTGTAACATGGCGCACTCCGTGTGGATTAAATAGCGTAAAACTGCAAACCTCAGTTCATAGTACCAATGACTTTGATCACACCAAGACGCTAGCTTCTTAGGCATTCTTACGAAGATTTTTCGCAAGTCAGCCGAACTAGTTAGGTTGGGTTGATTTCTGCATAATTGATGGTGTAAGCAATGAAGGCGAGTAAAGACCAAACTCTACAAGTCACTTATCATTCCCGTCCTGCTGTATGGTGCAGATGCATGGACGATGAAAATATCCGATTAGTCAGCATTACGGGTTTTCGAGAGAAAAGTTCTGCGGAAGATTTATGGTCCTTTGCACTTTGGCAACCACAAATACCGCAGTCGATGGAACGATAAGCTGTACCAAATATACTACGACATTAACATACTATAGTTCAGCGAATTAAGAGACATCGGCTACGGCTAGGTCATGCCGTCCGAATAGCTGAAAAACCTACAGCTCTGAGTATTCGAAGCAGTACACATAGAGGAAGAGGAAGACCTCCACTCCGGAGAGAGGGACCAGTCTACACTTGGGATCTCCAATTGGCACCAAACAGCGAAAAGGAGAACGAATGACGCGCTTTTGTAAAGTCGGCTATAACCGCATAAGCGCTCTCTACAAAAAGAGGAAGAAGCAATGGCGTTAGGCTAAATGCCAATGGGCAACTCTTCATGATTTAAAATACCATTTTAGCTCTTACACCTATCTAAATCCTTTCATGCCAAATTGTTTGTGAAGACTTCCACGATTCCTTTACAGCTTCTTGCGCTTCAGTTCTTCGAAACTGCTTGGTCTCCTAAGCTGAATACGTCTGAAGCTTAAACTATTCCTTATTTCCTTAAGTTCTCTTATTAAATCTATATTTTAAGCAATATCTGCTATTTTAGCAGCTCGTAGAAGTAGCAAGCTTTCCGCAACCCGACGACTACCCCACACAGTCCACTCGAAGAGAGCAAAGTAATTACGTAACAGTAACTTCCACTCACGCCCAACATTCCCACATTATACAATGACAACCATGATGGTTAACAAATAAATTACATAGTCTTACAAATGTTTATGTCACCCTTAGAGCTGCCAATCCGCCCATTACCAGTCCACACATTGCGATATTTTCATTAGTGCGAGTAAACTGTGAATGCTGGAAATCTTTCGCTCATTTTGCATGCAAAAGTGCATAAAATTGCCATTAAATTGTAAAATTTTCATTTGCTTAACAACTAGGCTGGTCAAAGGTTGCCGCCGCAGCGCACTGAGGTCATAAACCGGAGCACTCAGCAATTTACTTTGACCAGTTGCAAGCGGCGGCGGTACGAGTGAGGGGGTGAGACACCCAGCAGGGTGTCACTTTAAAGGAAATATTTATTTTATTTACTTTAGTCACACCAAGCAACGCTTGTGTCAGCTATGATTTCTTACTCACTCACTCACTCTCTTACCTACAGGACGTCCAGCTTTACTGACTCGGCAGTTTCCGCTTTTATCACACGTTCATTGACACAATAATTTTCAACAAGCGCCAACTATTAAATTGCTTTATGGCTTGCCCTCACAGTTGGCTGCTTAAACTGAGGTTCATTTCATCGCGACCGCACAACCCTGCCTGCTCTCAAAGTTACTGCCACTACCATTTTGTACTTTCTTGTAGCTTTACGGCCACATTGACACTAGACGTGCGAATGTCTGAGTGGAATTGTCGTAAATAGCTCGAGTTCTTCAACAAATTAAACGAAATGTTTATGATAGAGTGTGAGTTTAATGCAGTAAAAAATGTCTACGAGACTTTGACTTTGTGTGTCTGTCAATGTTAGCACACAGGGCAGCTGAAGCAAGGATCTTGACCGCATGAGTTAGGGCCTATTTGATAGATAAATATTTGAGGGCATATTTCCCACACAAATCGCCTATAGGCTTTAGACTGAGCTAAACTGTATGTATAAGGCAAAGGGTTCATAAATAAGAGTGAGACTGAAGTTTCACACGAGCTTAGAGCCTACACGGAAAGTTGAGACGCATAAATCGATTTAAGAATGTTGTGGTTTAGAGAAGAACGGCCCTCGCAGTAAAAGACATGTGACAATGTTCATGTAGAACCACTGCAAGTTAAGAACTCTGCTAAATCTTTTGTGTCCGATTCTAATGAATACGCTTCAGGTGGGTATAATGTGAGTGGCTAATAATTCGATTTTAACTCACTTTTACTTTTTTATATCCTGAACAGGGTATATTAAGTTTGTCACGATGTTTGTAACACCCAGAGGAAGCGTCGGAGACCCTATAAAGCATATATATAAATGTCAGTATGTTGAGCTGAGTCGATTTAACCATGTCCGTCTGTCTGTCTGTCCGTCCGTCCGTCTGTATATATACAAATTAGTCCCTCAGTTTTTGAGATATCCTTTTGAAATTTTGCAAACGTCATTTTCTTTTCAAGAAGCTGTTCATTTGTCGGAACGGCCGATATCGGACCACTATAACATATAGCTACCATACAAACTGAACGATCGGAATCAAGTTCTTGTATGGAAAACTTTCACATTTGACAAAGTATCTTCACCAAATTTGGTATAGATTATTTTCTAAGGCAACAATGTAATATCTGAAGAAATTGGTCAGATCGGTTAACTATAGCATATAGCTGCCATATACACTGAACGATCGGAATCAAGTTCTTGTATGGAAAACTTTCACATTTGACGTGGTATCTTCACCAAATTTGGTATAGATTATTTTCTAAGGCAACAATGTAATCTCCGAAGAAATTGTTCAGATCGGTTAACTATAGCATATAGCTTCCATACAAACTGAACACATAGTTACTAAAAGAAATGCACCTGTGAAGGGTATATTAGCTTCGGTGCAGCCGAAGTTAACGTTTTTTCTTGTTTAACATAACTCTATTCATTTCCCGATGCCTGTCGTACTTCTCCTGTAAATATGCCTTTGTATCTACTTCTATCTCTGTCTTTAACTTTATCCTTAAATGTACCTTTATCACTATGGTACATCTTTTCTTCTAACGCCGTCATTACAATTTAACTCTACATCTCTTTTAACATTTAATTTTTGACTACATTTAACTCTTTTCATCTCAGTCCATTTTTGTCTTACCTCTGTCACTAGCTTTGTTGCCATTGCAAACTTTGTTCCTTTCTCTATCTCTGTTTCCTGAATTCCTGTTTACTGAATATCCCTTTTCACTTTCACTTTTTATTAACTATCCATTCGTTTCTACCTCTACCTTCGCCACTACCTCTACTTCAATCTTTATCTTGATCCAGTGATGAAGTTAGAGTTAGAAGTAGTTGCTATAAAGTAGAAGAGATCGAGGTTAAATAGGTGACATAGATAGCAATAGAACCAGAGATGAACAGAGTTAGAAACAAAAATGGATGCACTGATGAAGTTGGAGTTAGTAGTAGATATAACTACTAGAATTAGTAGTAGTCGCTATATCAACTTCTAATTCTAACTATCTATTTGGGTTATAAGTAGTCGCTTATTTTTCCTATTTCACGATCTCCGATTCTATTGCTCTTATTTAACCTCGATCTCTTCTTCTGTATTCCTAATTTACTAACTATATGGGAAATTACATTACTTCTTTCATCGTTCTCTCTGTATCAAGATTTCAAACAACTCCTTCTGGGTTGTGAGACGACAAAGCAATTGCTCTTATAATCTTCGGCAGCAAGACATTGGATTTAGAAATCCTGCTCACGTTTCGGGTTTATTATCAGCTTGTTTTAATATATATTTTCCCAGCTGGAATGCAGTTTAACCCATTTAAATCTTGTCGTTCTACGCGTCCCAAGACTACTCTAGCGAAATCTGTTGGTTCAAGTGAAGACTTACGAGTTTTTTGCATAATTGTAGGTGATCTAATGCGCAATTTGGCAATCTGCAATCGGTGTAAGGCCGATTACTGAGCCAAATCACAATATTAAGTATTGTGGATTTGATGTTTTCTGCTCAGCTGTCATTCATTGAGCGTCTAGTATGTGTGGTATGGCTAATCGTCTACTCGTAATCCGGTCATAATTTATAACAAATTATTCTGCTTCTTCTTCTGCTATTTCTTTGTGTACTTCTTTTGTTTAAAAATGTCCACATATGTATATATAGAAGTTTTGGCCGTTCTGCTGCAAAAACCGAAATGGACTGGACGAAACTTTTCTCTCGTAGCTTCTTTTTTCTTAGTATGCCTTAGTCCACATTTATTTGACTTCAATTATTTCAATGGCAATTGTTCTCGAAATGTACCACATTTTCCGTATACCATATTAACAAATCATTTATTCTTTGTTGAAAACTTGCACAAGCTTTTCTTCGCCGAAGTCTCTCCTCACACCAAGGGGGAATTTATGAGAAAATGCATGAAATATGTGCGCCCAACAAAAGCTATAATTCATAATTATTTCATGTCAAGCATATGCCAATCGAGCAAAAGCGCGCGCACAAAAGCCAAGAGAGGCACAAAAACGAAAAGAAAGTGCGCGACAAGCAAGCAAGAAGACGCTGACACAGTGGAAACGGTACGAAAGGATAATAATACAATAATTGTCACCGAAATTATTGCAATGAATAGACCGAATACTTCAATAAGCGAACTTTACGAAGACTTTTGCTAAGCACACACACACATACTTGCCGTCTCTTGAACGTAAGTTCCATTGTAGACACTGTTCAAATGAGTACTGTGCGCCTCGGCTGTGAGCGCTTAGCCAAAAATTCATTTTCTTGCATATTTGCGCTTGAATGAGGCATAAGTTTTCGGTTGGGAAAAAAGAGAAACTGTGCCAATTGTTGAACTAGTTTTGCAATAATTATTCATATTTTATGTGCAAACTTTGCGGTATTTTCAATGAGGAATTATAGCGCATAGTTTTGCATATTGAGATATACAGTTAAATTGCAAACATTAGATATGTCAGAAGAAACGCCATCGTTGAGAAAGTGAAAATATGCAGAAGAAGGGAGAGAAAAATATAAGTTTCTTTGAATTTCCGAAGGGTAACAGGCTGGAAGGCACTGAGTCAACTAACCGAGGAACTACGTATCACATAGTATGGACATAAACGTGATTCCACCTCAAGTTATTTGTAAGCGTTTAACGAATACCAGAGATATTTAGAATCTCAAAACCCTACGCCTCTTATTTTTTCAGTGTTACGTAGTCCATTCTTATGATCTTAGTGCATACATATATATCGATTTGGTAATCAAGCGGTTTAAGATGAGTACACTATTAGCTTTCTGCTGCCGCGTCTAATTCCGGTGTTGCCAGTATTATCTATAGGCTGACAGAAAAGAATTTCCTCCTAGCTGATGATAAGGTTGTACCGGTATTGCTCAGCCGACAGAGGCATTTTTTATACTTAAAAAGAGGTACGACGTGAATTTGAGATTTACGCGGCATAAGCTATGTTTTCGCATCACTAATTCACATTTGGTTTCGGACGGAATCAGGTGTAGAAGTTCACACAAATGAGGAAATTTCTTTGAGCGACTTCCGGTCTTAGACCAAGTATCCTCTGGAAAACATCCCTCCCCAGGGATGTGCGTTGCGTTTGGGACCGGCCACGTAAAAAACGCTGCCAATGAAAGGAAGTAAACAGCCTCGAATGACAGACCTCCCTTGTGATGACGAGTGAACGAGGGCAAGACGAAATATCTTCTGTCATTTTGTCGCACCCAAGACTCTCACGTCTCTGTTGACAGTGGTAACTTCGAAGTCGTAGATAATTTCTTCTATCTTGGAACCAGCATTAACACCAAAAACAAAGGTAGCCTCGAAATCCAACGCAGAATAACTCTTGCCAATAGGTGCAACTTCGAACTGGGTAGGCAATTGAGAAGTAAATTCCGCTCTCGATGAACAAAGACCAAACTCTACAAGTCCCTCATCAATTCCGTCCTAATTGTTCGAGAGAAAGGTACTGCGGAAGATTTATGGTTCTTTGCGACGACACTGACATAGTTCAGAGATTCAAGAGACAGCGGCTACGCTGGCTAGGTCATGTCGTCCGAATAGATGAAAACACTCCAGCTCCGAGAATATTAGACGCAGTACCCGTCGGGTAAAGCAGAGGAAGACGAGAGAGTGGAGAGAAGACCTCCACTCAGAAAAACCAGGTGGAGAAGGATTTGGCTATACTTGGAATCTCCACTGGGTTGTAAATTCGGCTGTAACCGCGTCAGCGCCATCTACCACAATAAAGAAGAAGAAGTAGCCATAATCTTTTCGCAAAGTCAGTGACCCTTCTAGGATTCCGAGGACAAAGAGTCATTGATGCTAAAAATGTGGCCATGTACCTTATAAACCTGAGCCCGCGAGCAGTATTCGTTAAAAACTTGTAGTTCTCTTCATAATGCAGTTAAGTAACGCATCCATAGTTCAATAGTTCTTTAGCGAAATCACTAACTCATAACGAAGGTAATACTCGTTTAGTGTGATCAATGAGCCATAGCGTAGTCAATGCCCCTTAGAGAGATCGATGACCCTTGGCATTCATTGGTCTATTCATGGTGCCAAGGAAGAAGAGTAATTGATCATTCGTGAATGTTAAGCATTTATCAGCATACTCTGAGAACGAAGTCGGGGAAAGGTAAGTTTAGATCGAGAATTCAAGTAGCCTTAAATACTGACTGACAAATACATAAACCAACAATCGAATAGAGTGTGACAACTGCTACACCGTTGAACTGACTACTCAAATGCCGTTTATTGAAAGATGTTTAGTGACCTGTAAGTTTGTGTTACTTGCGGCCTCTGACCTCAGCATATCAGCAAGCAAAAGAGGAGTTTGTCATCATATTAGCCATGCCTAAGAGCTTATACGATTTTATACTGTGATAACCAAGCTTAACAGTTCAAGATACATATCTCTAAGCGCACAAAATGCCAATATTTTAGAAATATGAATATTTATTAGAAGAGTTCAAAACTAAATAATAATATTTGCACCAGTCATCATGCTTGTATACTATACATATATGCATAACCACGTGAAGTTCGAAATGACTTTCCATTTATGGCCAATTTGAAACTTTTACCATTCTCCACTAGCCAATATGTGCTTTCGAGTAACTTTCAAAAACAATAAAATTACAGTGCAAACATATATTACATGAGCTTTCCAGCAGGTTTTCATTGGTTCCACCAATAACCGTGCAGCAGCGATAGCTTAAGCCCGCTTACACTTTGAACTAAACTCAAATAAACTTTAAGCAGAAGAACAACTTGCCAAAGAAGTGGTGAACAAATGTGAGGAAGACAATTACAGTGAGTAAAAAGAAAAATAAAATTGTAAAGTATGAAAAGCTGGGAAATATTTGCGTTAAGTTTTTTGATTTCGAATTGAAGCAGATGGTCGGTTGGTCAGTTAAGGGTAACTGTTGTTTGCACGCGAAGTTCTGTAAAGCAAGGTGTGCGGCTGGAGAGAGATTAATAAGGTAAAAGATGTGTGAAGAGGTGAGGAGGTAAGTATCACAGTTCATTTAGGATAGTTGATGGGGAAGAAACCAAATTTCTTTCGATTTTTAAAAAATCGAGGGTTGGAGCTCAGGATATTATTTGCACTCTTTTAAGATAAGTTAGTTGATGGGCGATCAGAAATAATTTAGTTTTTATGTACTCCCTCGTGGGTCGGTGGATGGGTACTCTGAACGAAGGACCAAATTGTACAAGTCCCTCATCATTGCTGTCCTGTTTTAGTAAGTGTTGCGGACGCATGGACAAAGATGCCGTTCCAACGACATTTGGATCTAAGTAACCGATACGGACCCGGATTATTATCCGACTGAAAGCCTGTCAACTCGGCATAGTTCTGCCGCTACAACAACAACAAGAACAGACCATCTTATAAGTCGTAACGTAGTCGGTATCGTTTCCACGATAGTCGTGTCTAAGTAACCGGATCGGACCCGCATTATTAACCGGCCAAAGGTCTGTCAACGCGATACAGGAAATGTCTAGAGCAAGGCACTAGGGAAACATCTCTTGTACACTTGTCCCGCATTGGCAAGACCACGCTGCAAGCATCTGGGGTCTTCACGGTATGATACACTGGAGGACGTATCGATAGTGAGGACGCAGAGTCTGTTAAAATTCGCGTCAAGCGCAGACATACTTAAGGATAACAACTCCTCATGGACCTAGCAACTCATCTCTATATGGTAACGCAAAGCGCCAATACTGGTCCATACGCGGTTTATTGGCCTACCAAATTAACCTAACTTAACCTAATTCAAGGAAGACAAAGTAAATAATTTCTCGAATTTCGTTCGCAGGGGCTTTAAATATACCAAAAAACCTCTCCCAGAATGGTTTTCCATCTTAGTTTTGTGAAATTCAGAAGTATTAGATGGAATGGTCAGTTTTGAAGCCTTTTGTAATATAAAATATTGTTGAATCTGTTTGTCATGAGGCTTTTAGACTGATTCGGTAGATCCGTTAAGCTTATTTACTTGACCCACTATGTCCTTAGAGCTGGTCGAATCTCTTTGACTACACGCTTTTTGATATCTCTCTCCCTAGTAATGAATCTAGGAGGTTAGGCTAGGAACCTTGAAACAGCGGTAAGTAATTTAGTCAAAGATCTGAAAAAAGATCTCCAAAACATATTTGAGGTCACATTTATGCCACCTAAACAAGCAATTTGTTCCATTATGTTGTAGTAATCCCGTCCATAAAAGAATCGCGCTATTCTGAGTATCACTGAAAGGTAATTTCTCCGCCTTTTCAACAACTCCCTTATTCGCTAGCAACGTAGACCGTAAACAGCTTACTAACTACCTTCATAGCACTTCGGCGTATCATCTCCTCCCAGCTCTCGGTCGTTTGTTTGCTCTCACATTGCTCATTTCAAAGTTCATTGTGTGCGCTAAAAGACTTGTGTTTGCTTGACAAGTTACTACACACGCTCACGATTTACGGCACAGAAAAAATACCAGCGATTTACGGTACTTAGAAAAAAATAACGCGAAGCAGTTGACAAATAGAGGCGGTGCAACAGCGAATTGTGTCTTCGTCAATACACCACAACAAATGCACTGTTTGTCCTGTCACGACAAGTCACTGCTTGTCCAGCTGCTTCCTACCTCTCACCTGCTGACTGACATTTGGACGCACCAATCAACTGCTCACACTGCAGGTAATTTTGCAATCTTTCATTGCTTCTTGTCGCTCCTTCCACCTGCCACTTGACAAGCGTTGTTATTCGTCGGCACTTTGTCAGCTTGAATTATTCGCCTCCACTTTTGTTTGTTTTGCTCTTTTTCGTATTTCGTCTTTCGTTTGTTTTGCTTTTCGGATTTGAAATTTTCCTACTTTTGTGCTTCATTGACACTTGTTGTTTACTTGATTTTTATATTTGTTTTTAAGACTTGTGAGCCTCTGTGCTGTCGCTTTGATTTTACATGACATTTGCTGACAAAAAAAAAAACTTTATTTCTATCTTCTTCTTCAAACTTCTATGTCAAAATATTAGGTAGTCCAAAAAGTCTCTTCGTATTTTGCCAATAGGTGTCGTTGCAGTCGTATATCTCTAGTGCTAGCCATCACATTATGTCATACCATATAATGGAAAGATGAGATTTTAAGCTTCATTTATAATAAAAAAAAAATTAATCGGGGAAGTTGAAAAAAAGTTACAGCTGTTCAAAAACTAGTGAAAATAATGAAGAAATTCGCTATATTTTGAAATGTTTGTATAAAAAAGGGAAGAATGCCACGCAAGCCACCAATGAAATTTGTGAAGTTTACGGAGACGATGTCGTATCAGTTCGTGTAGCACAACAATGGTTCGCACGCTTCCGTTCTGGAAATTTCGATGTGTAAGATGCACCTAGCTCTGGTCGACCTATCGTTGAAAAAGTCGTTGAAATTGAAAGATTGACCAGGACCGTCACATAAGCAGCCAAGACTTCGATGAGGAACTTAACATTCATCATCAAATGGTTTTGGACCATTTAAAAAATGCTGGCTAAAAAAAGAAGCTCGATCCTTGAGAACCACATGAATTGTCTGTGTAAAATGTAATGCACCGAATTAACATCTGCGATTCTTTGCTGAAACGAAATAAAATCGAACCATGTTTGAAGCGAATGGTAACAGGAGACGAAAAAGGGATCAAATACGACAATGATGTGCGAAAAAGATTATGGTCCAAGCGTGGTGAAGCTCAACACATAGTCGCAAAGCCAGGATTGACGCCTCGAAAGATCATGCTGAGTGTTTGTTGGGATTGGAGAGGAATCATCCACTATGAGTTACTTCAGCCTGGTCGAACGATTGATTCTACATTTTACTGTCAGCAACTGATGAGATGAAAGCAAGCAATCGAAAAAAACGGCCAGAACTGATTAACAGAAAGGGCCTCGTCTGCCATCAGTACAACGCTAGACCACACATATCTTTGATGACTCGACAAAAACTGGGAAAGCTTGGCTGGGAAATTTTGATGCATTCACCATATAGCCCTGACCTTGCACCAACGGACTATCATTTGTTTCGGTCAAGGCAGAACTCCCTTCATGGAGTAAAGTTGGCTTCAAAAGAAGCCTGAGAAAATTACTTGTCGCAGTTTTTCGCCGAGAAACCAGAAAAGTTTTACACTGATGGAATAATGTCTCTAGCGGAAAAATGGTAAAAAGTGGTCGACCAAAATGGTACATATTTGTTTCATTTAAGTACATTATAGATATAAAAACATAAGTTGAAGTTTGGTTAGAAATACGAAAAGACTTTTTCGATCATATTATAGTTTTAACAGAAAGCAATGCGGAAGCGAGTCGAGGCGGTAAAGTAGACTCATTTGGTTAACGCAAATGGTTTAAGGGGTATGAGAGGGACCAAATGCTGATACTACTGTAATATAACCTGACTTAACCAGACAATCCCTAACCTAGCTTATGCTAAACCAATTTACCCGAAAATAACTGAATAATACCTATTGTAAACATACCATAACTAACTAAATTAATGCTCATAAGTGAAAATATATATTTCAATTTTTAAGAATTTTTTGTTGAGCCACAAAAAAAAATATATACAAAAAAATATTTAAAACAAAAAACAAATATTATTAAAATAAAAAAGATCGGAAGAGCACACGTTTTTACATATTTTTTATTATAAATTTTTTAATTTCTCAGCAAAAAAATTATTTCTCTAGCCGTTAAGAGTTAAAATTTCTACAGAGCGGCTCGAAAGATTTAATTTTTACAATAAATATTTCCTCACTTTCATATCGAACATGGAAAATGCAACCGAAAAAGCCGTCAGGTTTGACAAAACACAAACATCTCATGAAAGCAAAACAGCACGATGCTTACCAAAAATATGCACACATTCACCAACAAGGACATACATTTTTAACAAACATAAATAATAGATAAGTAAATAAATAAGGAATATGCTGCATGCAAGCGACAAATAGCAGTAGGCAGCATCCGCTTAGCGCTGGAAGAGACGGTGTAACAGAGCTAACGGTAATTCACACATACCGCAGATGCAAGGCAAGGCACTTTCCCTACAACATAACAAGAATAGCAACAACAACTGCGCACATCCACCGCTTCCCTATTTTTATTGTTGTTAGTTAAAGGAAAAATTTTGTTGTTATTATTATTTTTGTTGCTGTTTGCCTGCTGCGTCGCGTTGCTAAAAATACTTCCTCCTGCACTTAAGCACTTAAGCCGATTTAGACTTTATCGGTGTACAATTTTTCTCAACTTAATAGACGGCAGGCAGCGGTAGTGGTTCGTAATAAAGCATGTGTGTGTGTGTCGGATGTATTTATGGAATTGTAAATATATAAAAAATATTTCCCAAGCTATTTTTGTTGCGTGCAATTTTATATGCATACAAATTTTGTATTATTAGCTTTTGAATAAATAAATGCACTGCATAAGATTTATAGCGCTCCAAAGGGTTATAGTTGTTGTAGCTGTAGGAGATTTTGACGGCAAGGAAGAGTGCGTGGAAGCTTAGGTTTGTTTGTAAGGAAAATATGAGCGCATAGATGAGTTAAGACGCCAGACTTTAGATTTCTAGTAACTTTTTAAGAAATTGATGATTTTTTAATTGAAAAAAAAAAACAATAATAATATTTATTTTAATTTTTGAAAATAGATATTAATTAAAGACTTTTTAATTAAAAAATATTACATGAATAAACCGAAATATTCACTAACTTTAGAATTGAAGAATTTTATTTAAAAAAAATATATATATGTACATATATAAATATAATACTATATTCTGAATTGTTTAAACAACTTTTGGAAAAAGAATACGCGAGAAATTATAAAAAATTAAAAAAAAAATATTGGAAAAATAACAAACATTAAGAAAAAAAATTAATAATAAAAGTAATTTTATTAAAAATATTCTAAAAAAAATGCATTAAAAATATAAAAAAATTAAGACAAAAATCGAATATTAAATAATTTATAAAAACATTTGAAAAATTAAGAAAAACAATCCAATATTAAACAAAACGCTGTTAAAAATATTCTAAAAAATTTACAAAACTATTACAAAAAAATAAAAATAGAATAATTTAAAAAGTATAATAGTATTAAAAAATTATTAAAATTATTCCAAAAATATATAAAAATATTAGAAAATAAATAAATTCGAAATTAACAAAGAAAATTAAAAAAATCTAGTATTAAAAGATTATAAATAGTTTTCTAAAAAAATATTTAAAAAGTATTAAAAAAATAAAATAGAAACCATAACGAAAACGAATATTAAAACAAAATTTTATACAAAGTATTCTTAAAACTTATAAAAATATTAGAAAAATAAAAATTCAAAATGAAAAAAATTTTAAAATAAAAAAATTAAATCTAAAATTAAAAATATCAAATTATATTTAAAAATTTATGTAAGAAAACTGTACAAAATATTAAAACAAAAAATTATTTGTAAAATATTAACAAAAACGTCATTTACATATTTTTCAAATACCGTATTTTTGTAAAGTTTTATTCCGCTATCATCATTGGTTCCTAATGTTTATACTATGTATTATACAGAGAAGGCATCAGATGGAATTCAAAATAGCGTTATATTGAAGAAGGCGTGGTTGTGAACCGATTTCACCCATATTTCGTACATGTCATCAGGTGTTAAGAAAATATTATATACCGAATTTCATTGAAATCGGTCTAGTAGTTCCTGAGATATGGTTTTGGTCCATAAGTGGGCGCGCCACGCCCATTTTCAATTTTTAAAAAGCCTGTGCAGCTTCCTTCTGCCATTTCTTCCGTAAAATTTAGTGTTTCTGACGTTTTTGTTAGTCGGTTAACGCACTTTTAGTGATTTTCAACATAACCTTTGTATGGGAGGTGGGCGTGGTTATTATCCGATTTCTTCCATTTTTGAACTGTATGGAAATGCCTGAAGAAAACGACTCTGTAGAGTTTGGTTGACATAGCTATAGTAGTTTCCGAGACATGTACAAAAACTTAGTAGGGGGCGGGGCCACTCCCACTTTTCCAAAAAAAATTACGTCCAAATATGCCCCTCCCTAATGCGATCCTTTTGTGCCAAATTTCACTTTAATATCTTTATTTATGGCTTAGTTATGACACTTTATAGGTTTTCGGTTTCCGCCATTTTGTGGGCGTGGCAGTTGGCCGATTTTGCCCATCTTCGAACGTAACCTTTTTATAGAACCAGGGAATACGTGTACCAAGTTTCATCATGATATCTCAATTTTTACTCAAGTTACAGCTTGCACGGACGGACGGACGGACAGACGGACGGACGGACAGACAGACATCCAGATTTCGACTCTACTCGTCGCCCTGATCACTTTGGTATACATAACCCTATATCTGACTCTTTTAGTTTTAGGACTTACAAACAACCGTTATGTGAACAAAACTATTATACTCTCGTTAGCAACATTGTTGCGAGAGTATAAAAATAAAAAAAATTGTTTTTAAATATTAAAAAAAATGCTAAGAATTAATTAATTAGTTTAAAAAATAGTTTTTTTACGTAAGGAAAAAACTTAGACAAATTTTATTAGTCCTTTTTTACAATTTTTTTCTAATTAAAAATAAGAGGTTAGGTTGACCCCTTGGTAATACGAATATATGCAAAAATGTAAAATGTTCACTAAAAATATGTAATAAAAATTAGTATATAATATATGTATATATTTTCTTTTAAGAATATTAATATATTGTAATATAAGAATAAATATTTAAATTATTGACAATAAGTTTTTTAAGTAAAGTTATTATAAGTTTCAATGAATTAATAAAATTTTATTTACAAGAATTATATTAGAAATTTAATAATTATTATATAATTATAAATATTTATAATTATGGTAGAAATTTCAATAATTTTTAATTGTTTGAAATATGTTTTTATAAATTGAAATTTTTTAAAAATATTATAAAAAAAAATAACTTTCAAAAGTAAAAAAAAAATATATCAAAATAATTGAGAAAGCCTACAAATGTAAACTGTGTAAATTTTTAACTTCCAATCAGAAGAAAAAACATGTTTTGCAACTGAAAAATTCATTTCAATACTCTTACGCAATATATACGTATGTATATATATACGTACATATGTAGTATAAGCGAACTACATATAAATGCAATTTTTATGCAACTTTCAATGAAAATAGCAAGCTACATTGCACGCACTCACTACATTTTATTAAACCCTAGCCCTTACATTGTGCTCCGAAAGAAAAACTTTACAAAACAATGAAAAAGCAAAGATTTTTGTAAGTACATCTGGGCGTATGAGTAACATTTCTGCACTTTCATTTAATAAGATTTAAGCAATTGCTAAAAGTTAACGCAACATCAATGCGTGTCTTATTCCACAGCATAACATACAACTATACACACATGCACATGCGAGATTTTGCGCGCAACACAACCGCGCCAGTGCAGCAGTGCGTATGAGTAATGTGAGGCACTAGCTCTTGTAGCGCGTGTGCCGTCAATTCTCCGAAGGCTAATATATCGTTGAAAGCGGAAATGTAAGCGACAACCAGGGAATAACATCGACAAAACGAAACGTAATGCGCTAAATTGCTGGCACTGCAAGCAGATACACGAATATTTCTGTTGCTAAACGAATTTTTTCTACCACTTTTTCATTGGGGGTTAGAAGTACAGCGTAAGACTTCTGAGGAATTCGCGCTGAATCGAACGGATTGATGTGAAATTTGGGGAAATAATTTGCTGAAATGTAGCTGCGTAGATTGCGAAAGATTGGAATATGAGAAAATGGAAAATAAATGAAATATTTCACGAGTTGCTATGATTTGCGATGCACATGGGTTTTATAGTGAAATGAGAAGAACTAGGATTTATAGAGAAAATTATAAGATATTTGAGATTTGGATAGCTGTTTCAATAAGAAATAGAGAGCAGAAGAAGAAACTCAAATACAAGCCTCAAACGGAACCCAGGTAATCGCTGATGGACGCATAATGGATTAATACTTCAGAGAATTCAAGTTCTGGAAACTAATAAGAACCTTTGAGATCTTTCCGAATGCTAATACTTGTTTGTCGATACATCGTTGGAGTTAACTTATCTATATTTTTTTCTATTCAACATTTGCATCGGGTCTACTGGAAATGCTAAAACATTTAATTACTACTTGTTTCACTTTATTTGTCCAAGAAAAACGCGCCTATCCTATCAACAATCTTGCTGATATTTCCTCAGCTTCAGTAGAGTAGAGGAACTAAGAACGTCCTGTCTACTCATATGGATGGTATCAGCTCTACTATAGATGATTTGTTACGTTTGTGCGCACCGGGAACTACAGAAAATTATTTGCTTACACAAAAAGACTCAAAAAAATGAGTTGAGAACATAGAACCACAAAAACAAAGTATGTGCCGAAAATCAGCTTGATCGCACAGCTATAACATACATATACTTCCTATACAAATCATTATTCAGATTTTATATCACGTGCAATTTATATAATTATAACTTCCACAATTAAGCAGCTATGACCATGAAATTTTGTAATTTTTTTATTCATACCCAAGGCAAAATGCGTGCTGAAAATCAACAATCTCGGGCAACTGTAAGCTATAGCTGTCATACAAACGAACTTTCAATATACGGAATATGGCAGCCAAAATGTGGTAATATTTCCATTACTCTGAAATTTGCTTTATTATTTTTAGAAAAATCGTTAAGGAAAGTTCGAAATTCGAGCTTCTTAATTCGAAAACCAATATATCGTCACCTAAAGTACAAAACAGCGTATCATCAAAAATCGAAAAATCGCTGTCAGATATGGTAACCATTTTATAACTTCAATTTTATTTCAATATGAGTATATGGTAACTAATTATATAACCAATTTAAAACATAAACTCAAGTTTTATTTCAATAAGTGTGTTTGATAACCAATAAATAACCATTTTATAACTCAAACGTTGTTTCGATATGAGTGTATGACAACCCATATATAACCAATTTATAACTAAAAGTCACATTTTTTTCAATATGTGTGTTTGATAACCAATAAATAACCACTTTATAACTAAAAGTCACATTTTTTCAATATGTGTGTTTGATAACCAATAAATAACCACTTTATAATTAAAAGTTAAATTTTGTTTAAATCTGAGTGGTTTCTATTATACGTTTCGATGTAACGTTATTTTGCATTTTTGGTAACGATAGATATGTATGTACATACATACATACATATGTATATTTCCATAACAAATTTTGCTGCCAAAAATTCTATTTGGCAAAACAAATTCTGCTTTATTTATCAAATAAATTAATTGTATGCACAGCAGCGTTAACCAGCCATGAAAACTGCCTACAAGGCCATATATGATATGCTAAACGAATTTTACTTTTGCATATTTAGTTTATTTCTTTTTTAATATAATTTATAAAGCAATAAACTAGAGCCGGCAACGCAGTTTTCATGAATTTAATTAAAATACGCAAAAAGCCAAAGCAAAAATTTTCAAAAAATATGAAACTAAAAGCTTTGCTGCTACCTAAGGCGCTCAAGTGCTGCACCCACATAGGTACAAATATGTATACATGTATGTGTATGTTACATATACATACGCCTAACATATATATGTATGTGTACATCGGCATCCATGCTAATCTCACCGGCATTTCCACAACATTTGACGCACTCACTCGCCTGCGACCTAAAGACCTACACTACACACTGCCATTCTGTCATTCTGCTATACTGCTAGTTAAGGCCAACCCACTTCGCTTTCTGCCGGACTATAAAATCTTAATTACAGTCGGCACAAATTCGCATAGCAAATTTCAAGTCATAAATGCAAACAAGCAAAACGTTTCACCAGTGTTTTTCCGTATGCGCACACACTTTTGTGTCACGAACACACAGGCGCATACACAGAGCATTGTAAGCAGGAAATCTGCAGCAGCAATGAACATGACTAAGCCTACAGATGAGTGTCTCATATGCAGCATACACACACATATACATATATGCATATGTATGCATGCACTTGATCTCGCAGGCAGTTCCACATAATTGCCCATTTTCGCAGCAACAATAACAACAAAGGTAGACAGCAAAACCTTCAAATGCTAGGGAAAGTCACCGGAGACGGAGAGCGCATATGGAGCGGAGAGGGGTGCAAGTTGATGTTTGAAGATCAGTTGTAGTGTGTATGCTGTGAGCGAGCGTTTGTAGCAATCATTGCATTTATCATAAGTGCCCTCTGACATGGAGGACAAGGCACAACTTGGCAAACACAAACACACTCATATGTATATGTACATATATATGCAGATAGGCTTAAAAATGCATTTCAGGCACATAGCGGCAAGCAAACACACACATACATACATATATGCTTGCTTGCCTATGAGCGAGTGCATTTAGTTAGTTAACATGCTTTGTCGGCTTGCTGTAAAAAGCTGTCAAAGCGCAAAAGGACAAAAGTAGCTGTGGAAATTGAGAATTTTCGCTCGTAGGCATAACATAGTAAATTTTGTTGTTGCTTACCTTTTTCGTTTTGCTGGTGTTCTTGTTGTTTGCCTGGAAGCGCATGTAGGTTTGAGCGTTGCAACGTTTAAGGGTACGCGTAAGTACACATGTTGTCGTGTACAATCAACTGCACAGGTTCAAGGACGTAGGCGGAATTCAGAGCGCTGAAAAGCAGAAATGCAAGTTATTTAAGTAGTTTAGTTTAAGTTTAAGAAAAAAAAAACCAGTAGAAAGCATGTGGCGTACATAAATTCCAAGCAAATGTAATGTTGCAGAAGAGTAACCGGTTACTTATCAATTAGAAACCGGTAACGTACACGAAAATCTAAAAAAAAGATCTGAGTAAAATATACAACATTACCATAAATTTAACGTTTAATAAAAAAAACCGAATAACCATTATTAAAACCCGAATACCGATTCAACTTATTCCTAAAATCACTTTAATACTAAAAGCTATCAGAAATCATATGCCGCGCCAAAAAAAGGTAATTTTGCAAAAAAGTAACCGGTTACTTATCAATTAGCAACCGGTAACGTACACAAATAATAAAAAAATGTAGTGAAATATACAACACTACCGCACATTTAACGTTTCATAAAAAACCGAATAACCATTAATAAAAAACGAATACCGTTATTCGTTATATCACTTTCTTAAGAATATTGATATTCGTTACATTATTTGTAACTACTTAAAAAGTAGAGTAGTAGTAAAAGAATTTCTCTCTTATCAAAAGCCGATTACTTCTTAAAGAAACTCAATTAAAAAACCGAATAACTAATTTTAAAAACTGAATATACCTTATACTCATTCATTATATTATTTTTAAAAACTTTAGAGGCTTGAATTTATTTAAGCATTTTGTTCACAAAATAATAAAATCGCATAACCATTACTAATACTGACTACTTCCAAGTATTCGTTTCATTCATTTTATTTTCTTAAAATTATTTATTCAAAAAATTTTATTCATAAACGAAATTTGAACGAATAACCATTACCAAGAACCGATTACTTTGTTGAGAACTGGTTATTCGTTACTTTATTTTTAACTACTTAAATGGTATTAATATTAAATTTTTTAAGAAAATCGAAAAACCGTTACCAAAAGCTATCTATTTTTATGTAATTATGGGTAGGAAAACGGCGTTGCGTTTTCATGGGAGTGTATACCCGAAGGTAGCACTATGACGTAGTAAATGTGAAACGAACTGTGTATGGATAGTGCCAATGGCAATTTCAAACCAGCTCAGTTTTATTTTCTGTTTCGCTGTAACTAGTTTAGCTAAGCTGAAACTTTTGGTTTTATAATTAAAGGTACTTTACGTAACCTACCAAGAAGGTTAGGGAGCCATAACCGAACTTCTTTAGTTCCAGAGAAGCGGAGACGCATTTAGTATGGACTAAGCAATAAATGAGACGGAAAAGCAGCTTGAGTTTGTGATTTCCAAAATTGGAGTTTCAAGCTTTAATGGTCACCAATTGCGAATGGAACTCGACGGCATACGAACTCATATGTGTAATCCACAAATCCTGCACAGTCGCCAGTTTGCGCTCCATCCGACGCATTGTGAGTTTATTAAATGCACCACTTTGCATATTTTACACGAAATTCTCATACGAATTTCGACTTTTGCAAAGTTTTAATCTCACCCACGCCGGTTACATAAAGTAAGCAGCTTCACAGTTGTAGCCATCGACTTCCTGCTGCTAGCCAGCGAGTATGAGCTCATATATCCTGGTAATTGTAGGTTTCGCATGTATGCAGATTGTTTTCTCTTAGTTTATTTTGCTTTATTTCATACATATGCGTTACATATCTCGGCCTACTCCTGCTTGTTCGGCTACGTAGACAGTTAGTTGGTGTTGTCCGACCGGTAAGCTGTTGGGACAGTTGAAAACTTCATTACTGCTGTGAAAATTTATTGGTCACGCTGCATCGAAGGCGTCGGCGTTGCTTGGGTAGAGCCCTTTTGCTGGAAATTTTATTAGCTACTGCAGAGGTAGTGCTCATATGTGTGGAGCAATGGTTCATAGGAGATGGAGCGGAGCGTGAGCACGAAGGCTACTTGCAAAACTCTTTATCACGCAGACAACAGAACAGAACTTTTCCTTTTTTCAGGAAATTTTATTCTTTTAGTCAACATTTATCTAGACATACTATAAGTCTGTTGAGAATGAAAAATAATTGGTAAGCCTATGAAATCGTTTACTCAAAGCTTCTAGTTTTTGAAAACATGAAACAGTTTCAAAACAGTATTTCAAGCTAGAACTAGAGCGTAGGAGCTTGGAATACTGTTTTGAACTGTTTCATGATTTCAAAAACTAAAATCCGTTGAGAACTACAGTGAAAATTCTTTGATATCGAAGATCTTATGATCGAGTTTTGCCTAATCAAGAATGTATCGTTTAGCAAAGTTCTCTAAATGTTGCTAATCTGAAGCTTTGTTATTTTAGAACATAATCCGAAGAGAATTCGACTTTAGAATTTTTCTGCCAAAATGATCGCCTGTAATATGTAACATGTTCAGCACTGAATGCTGATATATTAGTAATGATCTTGACCGACGTATCAGTAGTAGTTAGTCCTGAAACCTTGCTTTTCGATTTTGATCAAACTGTGGAGAAACTAACTGCCGTACTCTCATTCATTATCCTCTAGGGTCTTTATTTGTAAAGAAGGGAGAGCGTTCATTTACGCCTCTCTGGTAAGCCTCCTGCATAAAGCGCAGACATAAAAGTTGATTTCAGCCGAAGACTTTTCTATATTAAAATTCTTTAAAAATAACGCCTGAAAAGACGGAATTGAATAGTTCATAAACTTCCATTGATTCCCGCGCATTCCCTCCTAACAAAGAGGTCATAAAATGTCATTTAACGTCCACCAAAGGTAATCGAAGCGTTCATGACTATTTCGCATTATGTTTTCATTAAAATAAGTGAAGCTTTTGTCACTATTTCCTTGGAATTAAGCCTTCATAATAATAATCGATAAATATCATTACGCTTTCATAACAATGATCGAAGCTTTCACGATTATTTCGTATTAAGATTTCAATAGAATAATTGAAACTTTTATGACTATTTCCTTGGAATTAAGCTTTTACAATAACAATCGAAGCTTTCAACAGCTGTTTACATATCATTAAGCTTTCATAACAATGATTGAAGCTTTCATGGCTATTTTGCATTATGCCTTCATGAAAATAATTTAAACCTTTATGACTATTTCCTTAGAATTAAGCTTTAATAAGAATTATCGATAAATATCATTAAGCTTTCATAACAATGATCGAAGCTTTCACGATTATTTCGCAATATGCTTTGATAAAAATAATTGAAATTTTTACGACTATTTCCTTGGAATCAAGCTTTTATAATAACAATCGAAGCTTTCAACCTTGTTTACATATCATTAAGCTTTCATAATAATGATCGAAGCTTTCATGGCTATTTTGTATTATGCTTTCATAAAAATAATTGAAACTTTTATGGCTATTTCCTTAGAATTAAGCCTTAATAAGAATTATCGATAAATATCATTAAGCTTTCATAACAATGATCGAAGCTTTCATGATTATTTCGTATTAAGATTTTATAATAATAATGGCAACTTTTATGACTATTTCTTTTGAATCAAGCTTTTATAATAACAATCGAAGCTTTCAACATTGTTTACATATCACTAAGCTTTCATAACAATGATCGAAGCTTTCATGATTATTTCGCAATATGCTTTCATAAAAATAATTGAACCTATTTTTTTTTAGCATTGAGCTTTCAGAACAATATTATTATTATACGATAATTAATTAATTAAAGCATATTTATGAGTATAAATACTTTAATGTTTAAATTCATTAAACTTGCTCTTCAATCAGCGCGCCGCATGAACTTCCATAATGAAAATATCAAAAGGATTTGTCTGCAATTGTTTGCGATTGCAACTGAATATCGCAAAAAAGGAACGGTTTCTACGATTCTTTACAAAATTGTACGTTCCTCTTCGCAACGTGACTGCGTTGTCATATTTTCCGGTCATTTATTTCATAAGTTGCAAGCAGCTTATTTATGAATTTGTGTTGCTGACATACAGCTTACAAAACTTAGCGATGCATTTACAACATGACAGCATGAATGCGCTGAAGGCGGAAATCAGCAACAACCGACGGGCGAAATATACGTGCAGCGCGACAACATGCAGCTTATGTCACCTTGACAGCGAATGGGAACAAGTGGAAGATTGTCAAAAATATAAGAAATAAACAAATAGTTTTCAATACACAGCTTTTGATAGGAAATGTGAAGAAATATTTTTTTTAAATTTCTTTCAAAAAGTTGAAAAAACCTGCTGTACTGAGTCAAAAGATCTTTAGTAAAATTTCTTCCAAATTTTACGCTTTTTTATAAAATTGTATTTATTTTTTATGCAGGAATCATGTTTTCGCTTCAACACTATGCAGCAGCGCGTTTCTTTCAACCATTTTCCGCTATTTAGTTCTGTAAAAAAGCCTAGCAGGCAAAGGGGCGGCTTTACAAAATGTCGGAAACCTCAGCAACCATTGAAAACTAACTTAAATCGAATGTCAGCAACGCGCTGAAATGTTTGTGAATGGCAAGCGAGAAGTTTTGAAGCGAAAAAATGTAAAGCAAAGGAAGTGAATGAATGAAGGAAAAAGTTTTTACAAATATCTGTGTGCGTTGTTGTTGAGAAAAGCCAAAAGCATTGATATTTTCGCTATTTTCCTTGTTTTGCTTTAGCATATGTATTAAAGACATTTTTTTATTTAGTTTTTATATATGCATGTGATGGTGAAGTATGATCATGCATCATGTGACTTTTCAATAGTGGCAAAAGAAACAATTTAAGTAATTAAATCACTTCAGCATTACTTTTTACGAAAAACAAGTTGAAAGGTAGCTTCAAAAATGACATCACATGATATTTTCCGCACCATACGACATCACATCACGAGTTGTAACATCATATGTCAACATAAATCGACATCATTTCAGCACAATTATTCAGAAAAAAATATTGTGAATGATAACTAAAAAATTACATCACATGATACCATGCATCATATGACAATAAAAATCAGTTTCAAAAACTCTTATTACTTCAGTAAAAATGTGAAAAATTTACTTTTAATTAATACTATTAATTACATCCCTCGATTACATTACATCGTGCGACTTCATATTTTAACAGGGAGATGTTTCTAACTTCAGCATTTATTACATCAAAAAATTACATCACATGATAATAATATATGACAATAAAAATATATGTGTTGTATGATGATATTATAACATTAGGGAAAGAAATACAAAATAACATCGGAAACAATTTTTCCATCAAGTGATATTACATCATATTAGTTTTAATTATATGATAATACAGATTTCCGTTTAAGACTCAAAAATAGTTCGCGCAGTTTTTTATATATAAACGAGTGAGAGTTTTTGTGCATCTTGTATCATATGATATTAACTTAACTGATATTGGAATTTTATACAGCATATGATATCACATCAAATTATGTACATATGAAATTGCAGAGGAAATCACATTATGCAAGAAAGAGATCTGTAATGGGCGATTGGTTTCATGCTGGGCAAAAAGAAAACTTGTTTAATCATATTTTCTTTATAATCTAATATCAAATTAAACATTTTTTTTTTGTAATTTGATATCATAATTGTGATGAACAATCACATGAGTGTTATCAATAGTTTTTTAAAAGTTCCTTCATTATAATCTTGACAATCGGTAATTTGTTTTGGTTTCTCGCTCATCATATGATCATGACCAACAGATCATATGACTATTTATCGTACGATAACAAAAATAGCCATCTAATCACCTGATTTTATCCGATTACAGCAAATGTACCAAATTCTTTAAGATTAATGGCATGATAAATCAGCTCACTGCTTTACTTTTATTTAAGCGAACTCAGCTAACTGCAATTCGTTGATTCCAAGACGTTCTCAAGAATTGTGACTGTTTCAAACCACAACCTGGCGCATTTTGAGAAAGGCTTTGTGCTTACATACCGGTAAAAACATTATCTCTTTAGAACTGAGATCATTAGACCACCGTAACCGTCGTGAATTTGCTGATTTTGCCTTGGAAAAACTTGAAAACGATAATGATTTTTGTAAGAAAAGCATCTTTTTCGATGAGGCTCACTTTCATCTGAGAGGTGCGGTAAATAAACAAAACTGTCGCTTCTGGTGCGTTGAAAATTCACAAATTATTTACGAACAACCATTTCAATCACCTAAATTGTTAGTTTGGTATGGTTTTTGGTTTGATGGAATCATTGGTCCTTACTTCTTTCGAAATGAAGCTGGTGGCCACGTTAATGTCAACGAAGAACGGTACCGATCGATGATAACCAACTTTATATGACCGCAATTGGAAGAAGCTAATCTTAGCACCATTTCTGTAGTTCCAACAGGGACGGCGTTACGTACCACACAGCACGTGCAGCAACCGAATTATTGCGAAAAAGGTTTGGAGATTCGATTATTTCAAGAAATTGGTACATTGAATGACCTCCAAGAAGTTGTGATTTATCCCCATTAAACTACTTTATGTGGAATTATTTGAAGTCATTATGATTAGCAATAAGGCTTTAACAGTCAATATTAAAGAATATGAATTTGGTGATTGACGAATCGAACAAACAACTTTGCATTTAGAAACATAACACCAAAAAGAAAGGGAAAATGGAGTTGAAGAAGATATGATATGATATCGAACAAATAACTGGTATAGGTAGGAGTGCAGCCCTATCGGGCTCAATTAGCACTTGATGTGCCATTTTTAACTGGTATAAATACAAAAAATTGGTTAGTATAAACAAATAGAAAGCGGATTAGGATAACTTTCAAGTACGGAATTGACAAAGACGGATTATATCTATCTTCGATATCTCGGACTTTGGAGAGTAACGAATCGAAAAAACTGGTAAAAATGTATAAGATTGGTATAATCAAATGGAGAGTATTATGAATGAAGTTTTCGCAGTTGACCACTTCTTAGTGACTACAACTGTCTGCGATGTTCCGAACTTTGCTTAGTAACGAAACGAACATAGAACTAGTATAACGGACGAGATTGGTTTAATCAAATAGAAAATGAAGGGTGACGTGGGATTATTAATATTTTTTAGATCAAGAGACGACCACAATATGGTTATAACCTATTCCGATCTTATAGAAATTAGACTAAGAGCCCGTAAAAGAAGAAGTAGTAAAAGATATGAACACAGTCAGGATCAAGAGCGATTTTCCATTTAAATTTTATAATAACTTTAAAATTATATTAATTGCTTTCCCTTATATATTAATTTATATGTAATTAACGAAACTCAATTTCTAATTTTTACTTTCTTATATAGATATCTTCATATTTTACTTATATGCTCTCATAAATATTAAGCTGTTTTAGTAGAGTTTACTAAATTCATCAATTTTCAGCAAAGCATCCACACGTTAACCGCAATTTATCTGCCTGCCTCAGCGCGTTTGCTGACGTGACATTCGGTCAGTGCGTTGTTATTGCTTTAGTGCTTAATTACGCGTGCAGCGTTATTAGCCTTTGCTCGTTAATTTCGTACAGAACATAAAACAAGCTCATATTAAATAAATCTTTTTTTTTACGAATTATCCCTATTTGCGGCCTGCCTAATAACAGGCGAGTGCGTTAGGCAACAACGCACTTAAACCACAACAACAGCGCTATTGTCAATGGCATTGTGATCAATTTGCTGAAAAGCCCATCAACGACCCCAGCGCGTGGCTCCCTGAGCTGCTGCCGCCCTTATGTAACTGTCGGCGCCCTACCTCACATTTACCTGGCCGACCATAACGTAAAGCCTCACTGAGCGCGCAAACGAACTCAACTCAATGCCGCTCAACATGCCAGCCACTTGAGGCTTTGCTAAACTCGTTACGGATTCGAAAATGCAAATTTCATACGCAAATGGCTGGCGGTGGCGCTGCTGCTGTTCAACGCTAGCAAAAAAAAAAAACAAACCTGGCAGCTACTCGACTGCATATTGGCTTTCACGTTGAAATACGCCCCTAAAATGTCAGATGATTTAGCTGTCAGTTGGTTGGGTGTGTGCGCGCCGGTGCTCAGTTGAGCTTAAGTTGCGTGGCCGTGCTTTGTAGCAGCCAATTTGCGGTGGCGTTGATGGCAGAAAATTGCTATAAATTCTATAATAAATGATTGCAAATACGTACTACTAAGCAATACATGTGCAAAGGGTAAGTAAATTTATTTAAATTTAAACAACACATTAAAGTTTGCTTTTAGGCGTAAACGGGGGCAAGCGCACCACGTGGCTAATGTAAAGGCCAACGAGAACTTGGGGTGTTGAAGAGAAACGTTGCGGTTGTTAATAATGGCGACCGCGTATTTATACGCCGTATTAAAGGCGCATTATGCAGACAGATGGAGCAGGGTTGTATTTAAGCTTGTCTTCTTCGAAACTTTATGCAAATATATGGTTTAAGCAAAATAAATTTTCAGTTAATAAAACATTTACTGTGTAGGGTTGTCGAAGAGGCTTTTGAAGACATAACGGCTTAAAATTACAGCTGATGGATGATTGGATTTTTGAACCCTATTGAGGATCCTGGATATACATATGTCCCGAAATCAATGGCTGTTGTGAGTACCTAAGTATAAGCTCTGGAAGCTTTTCTACTCCAAATTTCGAAGACCTCCCATAATCACAGCTGATGGACGTTTATTGTATATCCAGGGCATATAGAGGACCTTACGGCTCTTAAAATCATAGCTAACATTACTGCCAGGAGTTGTGACTCCTATAAAGGTGGATATTTGTAGCCGAATCTATGGCTGCCAGTGGCTGAGAGTACTTCTGAGTTCTGGTAGCTTTTTAGCCTCTAGATTTTGCAAACATTATGATTTTTATAGTCACACTGATGGACCTTACATTCATAAGAGGATTCTTCTGCAGCTGGATATTTGTGGACTAATCTCGGCTATAACCGCATAAGCGGGGTCTGCGCCAGTAAAGAAGAAGAATAAGAAGAATCTAGCGGATAAATACTACCTCTTAGCGTTAGAAGCTTTTTATCCCAGTTTTTGAAGACAATATGGCTCTCAGATAGTTGATGGATATAACATACATGATAGGATTTATGCTCCCTACAAAGGTCAATTTTATGGCTTCCGATGAATGAGGGTAACTCTAAGCTTTGGAAAGTTTTCAACTCATAGTCGATTGCTGTAGCGTTGGAATATGGGAGTGCTATAGACAGATCCCAGGGATCGAAAATGTTTTTTTAAGGGCGGCCGTCGTATAGTGGAACATTATATCATTAGCTGACTTTACAAGATTCTCGTAAAATTTATAGGTAAGCGGCTTGTGGGATCTCAAATTTCAATTGGAGCCCAAAACAGAAAATTAGAAAGTTCTGTTGGACGGAAGCGATTTTTTTCATCTTATCTTTTTGTAGAACCGCCCATCCACTAATAGAATTTTGCAAGATTTTGTTGTTGCATCCCAAAAGGCGACCTTAATAGAAGCTATTTTGACCCCAGGCCATTATAAACTTTTATCATTTCTTCCTTTTTGAACCTGCTCCATGATGAAGTCTTTGGCGTTTCTACATTTCGTAAATTGTCTACGTGTCTATTAATATTTAAAACTCTTTGTACCTTTAGAGCAGTAATGAAGACTTCTTGCTGTCACAACGTCATCAGTTTGGTCCTGAGGTCTTCAATACGGAAATATTAGTAGCTTGAAGTAGCTTCTTATACTTAAACCTGGTGTTGTAAATTAGTATTTACAAGACCTTTCGAACATGACCTCAGTTCCTCAGACCAATTAGTAAACGTTATGCCTTCTTTTTCGGCTAGACTATGACTTGAGTTGAGCCAAAATGGTTGCAAAAGATTTACCTGCTTTAGTAGATGTTTTGACTACTTTGAATATCCCCGACGGAATTTGGGACGTAAGTTGACTCTAGAACCTCTCAATTGTGTATATTGATAGTTATCAATTGTTCTTTTAAATATTGTACTAAACATGAACTTTCAGAAACTCTCAACGATTAGGACAGAAATTGGACCCGCTGGCTCCGTACGCTTTACTTTAATTGAAAACTGATATTTAATAATATTTTGACTAGTGTACAGTGGATCCGGTAACACCGAACGGTTTTGTGAACAGTAGAGTCGTTAATTGAGCTTATAGTTTTTAGATTGAAAAATAATGTATTCCGAAGATCATTTAACCTGATGCAACTATTGGAGTTCGAAGGTCTTAAACATCGAAGTTGATTTCTAGTACAGAAATTGACATTTTGAATATAAACATATTCAAGTGGTTTCTAAGAGGAGACATACGGTCCGTAAGGTACCGATGCCTAGCTGTTTTTTTGAAGGCCTTAGGATAATGGTACAAAGAGCCAGTACTATAAATTCAATTTCATTTCTGGCAAAGTTCGAATTCAAACTTACTTTAGAATTTAAGAAAGTGGGTGAAGATTTGTTGGTTCTACTGAAAACTGCAGCTCAGCGTGGCTCTCACTACAGACATTAAATTTGCTAAAAGGACTTGAAGTGGCGTCAATGCGCAGACAGATCCATTGTCTCATTTAATACAATGCAGTTTATATTACCTCGACTGATTGTTTGCGTGTATGTGTTGAGATGCCCACAGACTATTATCCTATTTAATGAAATGCAATTAACCTGTCAGGTATTTCAATTACCACTTCTCCAATTAGTCGAGCTGCCTTATGAACGTATGGGTATTTGTTCATAAGTGTCTCGGTGTCTACTAATACTAAGAGTTGTACTCTACTCCCTTCACGCTTTACATAAAGTTGTATTGGCACAAAAATTCCGAGCACGTTTAGCAACTTATTACACAGGTTAATAGGCTTACAACACATAAAGGCGTAGAACAATCAAATATAAAAACACATTAGGGTGAACCAAAAAGAAACTAATAACGAATTTATGCTTGCTGGAAGATGTAGTTTTTGTTTTGTACTTGGTTTCATTTAAACTTATAAATTCGGTGGAAAAAATTGGTTCACCCTAACACACATATGTATATGAATAAATATATGTTGAAACTATCTGCACAGACAGTAAGGTTTTTACGCTCGTATAAACCAGTAAGTATATGGCGAGACAAGTGACAATAGTGCGCATTAAAGCTTCAAATGAATCAGACCACTTAAACAGCAGCAGCAAATTTTCTTAGAAAATACTTTAATTTGTCGCAGAATTAGAAATGTGATGTATGGAACGAGAGGATGTAGATTCGTCGTCAACTTGGTTAAATACGTTTCACGATAGCATGTAAGAGTGTTTCGAAACTTAAAGTGGAGCTTTAATGCTAAGGCAAATATCTGTACAATCAGTTGTATGGGTGCTATATGCAATAGTCCTGCTCCCCGTGGTATCAGAATTAAGTCTCCGGTCGGACCACATAACCCAAATTACTACCACTTGAGCTTCCATACGGCGCTGGACTGGTGACCAGGGGTTGAACCACATACGCACATCACATGCATACACCATTCACACAAGAAGCTAACCCTAAATCCCTGTTAAACACTTTGGCCGCTTAAACAATTCACGCGTAAACGACCCAAACTGTTCGGCATTTCGACCAGTGGAGATCACACCGCTAACAGCTAAACGTTTATCAGTCCAACTAATCCCCATACCAACTAGAACCCTAATGTCCGAGTACATCGGGCATTCAGCAATTACATGTACCCAGTCCTCGACTCTCGCCAAAAAAAAACACGGCCTATCAGATAGGTGCCTCTGATGCAAACATGTATTCAGAGGCCCATTCCCGCAAGCAGAAGGCCAAGACCCAGATAGAATCCGAAGTCTGAGTTACCCTGAAAAAACCTAACGTCCCGCATGTACTCGTAAGTCCTTCGACCGTTAGGACTATTATCCCAACGGTCTTGCCACCTACATCTGACCCAATCATCTTGAAGCCTCCTTCTCCCTAGATATCATTACTTCTCCACATCGTCATCGGAAATCCAGTCATTCCGCAGAAATTACACACTCAAGTCCCTTTTTAACCTGAATGCAACAGCACGTTGTTTAACAATCAGGTCAAGAAGGGGTGCACTTAACAAACACTGCACAGTATCCCTTGAGATGGTGCGACATACAGGCAAACAGACAGGCTTAATACAAGTATGGAGAAGAGTTTTGGGCACCCCAAGACTGTTGTAGCTGCTTCCCACTACACAGAGGCTTCCTAAATTGCACAGGCCACAAACAAGTCACTATATATGATGCGCACAGCATGACGTCCGAGACCCTAATCACTCAGTAAAATGCGTCGTACTTTGCCTACGTTTGCCTGAGGTCGCTTCTTCACATTCATCAAATGTGGAGTGAAACACATATTTTTACTCATGGTCAGCCCCAGGTACGTGATGCAAGTCTCGTTCACCCGGACAATCGGTGGACGGATCGGCGACAATCTGCACTTGAGCAGCTCAATGTGAAGAAACGGCTCCTTTTCCGAGTTATACACCTCTAACTAATCGGAATGAGCAAAAAATGTTCAGCAAGGGTTCTTGACCACAATAATATAAAGTCGACTGGGGATACGGTTGAACAGGCTCTGTTTGGAACTCTAATTGAATAGAATAACAAAATATAGTATTTTCGGAACAGTTAAAAGAGTACTTTACTTTAATTTTAAGAAGAGACCAAATCTTTCAGATTGAAAGAAAAAGAAAAAAAAAGAATTTTATTCAAGATGCAGAGAGAGATCAACGATTAAGATTAATTATTTAAAAGTATATTTGTTTCTAAGGGAGCATGATTCAAAAGTGCGTCCTCGAAAGAGGGCCCACAGAAACTTCGCTGCTGATTGTGAGCTCTTTCCCGTTCTTCTGAAGAGTGCACCTCTTGCATAAAGAAGACATTTGAAAAATAAGTATATCTTTAGCTACCTCATCCAAGGTTTGGCTGCGAAATCTAATCTTACAGTTGCTGGTTTAGACACTATGTATGATACATTTTAGAAAGTGTGAAGAGAAACTTGGCTATTGAATTGCTAGACCTCGAAAAGAACTTCTAGCATGCTAAATAAATATATATGTATCTAGGACTAAAGCTCTTACAGGTATCACTGAAATATCAACCACTTGTGGATTTTCTACCGAATTTCCGGTTACTACGGGTTCTAATCAGAGCATAGTTCGACTTTATCTGAAACCCACAAACAAATAACTGTTAAAAGTTATAGCAATACTTCATATGCATGAGTGAATAGTATAAAACCCCCTACTTTAAACATTCCCATCATAGCAATAAGTATCAAATACTAGGAATGAGAGCAAGCGTGTAAGAGAGCAATGTTGAGAATGCGCATAATTGTATCATGACAAAATTGTAACGGATGCTAATCAAATTAAATTTTGACAGCAAAGAGCTTTTTGTGAGAACGGTCACAAAGCAATGCCAAGCGATAAAACTGTCTGAGAAGAATAAAAAAGCAAACGAGATAACCAAATAGAGAATGCTACAACTAACAAACATTACAACAACAAAATCAGAAATCTCTAAAAACAACAACAGCACAGTCAGGAATCTAAACAACAACAACAATTGCATTGAAGCGCAACAAAGAGATTTTGATGTCAACGCCAAGCGTATCCTCGAGGCGACTTGTCAAACACGATATCAACCGCTGGCAGCTTTTGATGCGGCGCTCGGCAATTTTAACGAGAAATGTTTGAAAAAATTAGATAAAAAGAGTTTGCTTTGTTGGCGGCATGACTTGTTGTTTTATTTTTATTATTGTTTTTATAGTTAATAAGCAGCGAAGCTGTTTAATGCGCGCGCCTGCGGCGTAAATGTTGGAAATGACAAGCATTTTGACTGTTTTCGCCGGAGTTGTTAATGGCTTTTGACGGCAAACAATCTTTGTTTCCGTTAATAATTTGCAAAGCCATTTTTTTGTATCTTTGTTTCTTGTACGAAGGGTGAGTGACCTCAGTCGCACAATAAATAATTTAAGCAATCCTTTTTGCAGACAGAAATATAGATAAGTCAGAGCCAAGAGATGTATTATAACATTTCACTTATTGTGAACAGATAGAGGCTCCATTCTTCAACCGGTGGACAGCGTAAAGTACTTGAGATTTGGCTTGGTACGAAAGGCTCCTACATCAAGGAGAGAGTGAAGGAAGGCTTTGGTCGGCTTATACTGCTGCAGAGGAGGAATTGGGTAGAGGTGAGGTCTCTCAGTGTTCTCGCTGTATGAAAACGTAGTTAATCCAATAATGTTTAAAAGGGTTATTGTCTCGTGGCGGGGCGTATTTTTCAGCTGGAGCGTGTTCCAAATTGCAGCTTCTAACCAGCCTGTTAAGGAGGGCATCCGTACCCCAATTTCATGCGATTGGAAGCGAAGTGATACACCGCTGACCTCTAGCGTACCAACGATAGACCTATGGAGCTCTACATTAGAACCAACCTACTTACGCTACATATTTACCACAGTTTGATCTAACCTACCCGGTTTAACATCCGTTATTTACTAGAGAAAGTACCTGATTACCGGTTAACGTTTGAACGACCTTCAAAGCTAGCGAATTGCTGGAACTCAGGACAACATTTCGTTCTATGAAGAAAGCAGCATCAAGTACCTTTTCTCCGGTGATAATATTTACAAGAATTATTCTCTAAGGTATCAAAACTTAATGCGATCCTTCTACGGATACCATAGAAAGATTGATTCGAAATCACTGCAGCGTGTACAACAGCACATTGACTAAATAACCTTTAATTGTTGACGACTTTTTGAATCCTTAATTTCTGTTTTTTTCTTCAGACAATTGTGGTGAAGTTTGATTGGGATGAGCAAGAAATATTATCGAAATTTCTGACAATTGTGATGAAGTTTGATTAGGATGAGCAAGAAATATTATCGAAATTTCAGACAATTGTGATGAAGTTTCATTAGGATGAGCAAGAAATATTATCGAAATGCAGTGAGCTGCTTCAAGTGATTGCCTGATTATCTGAGAACTGCCGCTATTTTGAGGTCTGAGAAAAAACAGTTGACACCAGGTCTTCGGAGGAAGTACATAGAGACAAAAAGCAACCGGAAATTGTACCGTCCCGATAAAGCTGAATTTTTCCAAAAATCGTACAGTAAAAAGGTGTCTTTGGACAAGGATTAACGTGCGAATTCCAATCTCACATTCATGCAGTGCATTATAACTGCCTATGAGACATGGGTTTATGAGTTTGACATGCAAACAAGTCAACAACCATCGGATTGGAGGCAAAAAACGAGCAGAAAAACACGCCAAAGCCGCTCCAAAATCAAGGTGATGCTCATTGTTTTCCGCTATTTATGGTTTGGTGCATCATGAATTTGATCCGGAGGTACAGAAGTTTTATGTGACCGTATTGGGTGCTTTGTGTGACAACACCCTTCGAAAACGGCCAGAATTTCGGAAGAACATTTCGTAGATTCGTAGATTTTACACGATAATAACGGACCATCGCATCTAGAAATGATTGTGATCGAATTTAAAGCCAAAAACGTAATGAATACCATCGATGAACCACCGTATTCACCAGGTTTTGTAATTTTTTTTTGTTCCCCCAAACGGAAATTGTCGCTCCTTCGAACCCGTTTTAATCGAACGATGAGATAAAATAAAATTCACGGAAGAAGCTGAAAGTCATTCCAAAAAATTATATTTTTATGAAGCAAACGTGACTTAATAATGGCGACCCAAGCTCTTGTCTATCGTTGGACGACTTCCAAATTAGTTACTATTAGCTTTTTTTTAATCAAAAACGCGTCGGATTCTTCGCACACAAAATGTTAAGCCATGAGTTGGCTGTAGAATACTCGAAGCCAGCAACAATAAAAAAAGGAATTTTCGGACTACCAGGCACACAAAACATTGAAAAGAAAGTACCATGCAACTGAAATGTATAAATTGAGGTTAAGTCCAAAAAACCACGAATGCACAGTTCCCAATTTAAAACGTGTTCGTTTTTGAGTTCCGAACTTAAACAGCAAAATAAGTAAAACGTAGCGGTAAATTATTATTATGACTAAGCATGTGCTTGTGGCAAGCTATCCTTGCAACGCATGCATATGCGAAATTTTCAACATAATTTGGCAACTCATGTGCCGTATAAATACCGAAAATAGCTGAACTCATGCGAGTGTACCGTTATGCAAATGCCAGCGCAGCATTTTATAAATAGTATTTGCTTACCTCGACATTAAAGGTGTTAAAATGCAATTTGTTTGTATAGTTTTTGCAGTTCAAGAAGTGTCGACAAGTACTTGCCTCTTGCCACTTGCCACTTGTGTTTATATTTATTTATATTTTCAAGTGTATTTTCTTATATTCAATTTGTTGTTGCGCTCATACAAAGCTGTTGTTGCACGGATGTGTTGAAAGCGTTTGGTATTTGCGGAATTTTCTTATTTTATTTACTGTTATAGAAAACAATGGAATTTCCAGCAGTTCAAAGTTGCATGAAAGAGTAATGATGCAGTCGTTTCCCGGTGAGCTGCTGCGGTGGGGTTGCTAGGAGGGTGAGAAGAATTTGCCAGGTATGTGAATAGAAGTTGCAACTGTGCGCTGTGTGCAGGCGCAGATAATGTGGCAAGTGTTAGGAGGTGAAAAATGAATATGAACAATTTGAAATTTATACAGCGAATTGAAATGGCGAAACAGCGAAGATTTAAATTCAAAAGCAGCTAATAAAAATAAATAAATACGAAAGGAAAAAATAAATAAAAATACATCGAACTATAGAATATTAAGTTAAAAGTAGGAGTGGGAGTGGCTAGAAATAATTGTTTTACATATGGCCCAAGCAGGACATGACTTCCGGTCTTAGACCAAGTCCTCTGGATGTTCAAAAAATATCTCTTTGAAGGCGAGCTAAAGCGAGAGGGCGAACGATCCCTTTCCCAGCGTTGTGCGCTGAGTGTAGAATCCGTCACGTAAAACCACCCCCAATGAAAAATTACCAACAGCCTCGGAAGAGAAACCCGCTTTTTGATGACGACCACTGCAAACATACAAAGGATTGCGATTTAAGAGCATGCACCTGGAATGTCCGGCTGGTGGCGCTGCCCAGCAGAATGATGTCCACGTTAGAGTAAAGGCTGACATCAGCGCCGTCCAAGAAATGTGATGGACGGGACAAGGACTGAGACAAGTAGATCCTTGTGACATTTACTACAGTGGCCATATAAAGGCGTGTAAATTCGGTATGGGATTCGTGGTGGGAGAGAGATTCTGGCGCCGAGCGCTGGCATTCACCCTTATGGATGAACGTCTAGCAACAATCCGCATCAAAGCGAAATCCATCAAAATATAGCCCACGCCCCACGGAGGAGAAGGACGATGTGACCAAAGTTGTCTTCTATGAGCACTCGGTGCGCACCTATAAGAGCTGCCCCCGCCACGATGTTAAAATCGTGCTGGGCGACTTTAACGCCACAGTGAGCGGTAAATTTAGCCTCCATGATGAAACATCCCCAAATGGGTTCAGGCTGATCGTCTTCGCCGGAGCCCGAAATATGGTTATCAGTAGTACTAGATTCCATCATAGGAAAAATCATCGATCTACCTGGCTATCTCCGGATCGAAAAACCACCAGTCAAATCGATCATATTGTGATGGACAGACGACACGTCTGCAGTGTTTTAGACGCGAGTAAGCTCCGAGGTCCTAGCATTGAAAAACAGATAGCGACAAACACAAAGAAGGTTCAACGTCGACAAGCTGCAATCACAACAGTAGAACGAAGCGAGAATCTTTTGCAGACAATACAAGAGAGAGAGGCCGAAATGCGTGAGAACGAAGAGTTTGAAAAGCTGGCCGACAGGGTAATGTTCGAGGGAACACTTCTTATACGCGGTTAGCCTAAAATTAGTTATATTTGATTCTTCCCTAAAAAGTTCTTCAATGCGAAAATCTTCCCATTAAAGCTCGAAACTTAACGGTTAGGAAGGCTGTGTAAATGTGAAAAAGTTGCAGTAAAATTTAGGTTTTAATGAGTGAGGGAAGGAGAAAGCGGAAAATATTCTGCGTGCGGAATTAAAACAAAAAACAAGAAATAGAAAAAAAATATTTATACTATATACATATATACTCGTATATATACAGCAATAAATATGTCTTTTAATATAAGAGACCATGCGAAATAGTCACCAGCCGACGCCGACGCCGTTGGACCCAACTTGAGAGAATATTTTTAATTGGAAAACTTTTATTAATTGCCGTCGCTGCTTGGCTGCCTATCACTGCCACTTACAGCATAGTTGTGTATGTATATTTGCCTTATGCGCCAGTCAATATCGATGAAGCGTGGAATTTGAGAAAGATAGAAATTGTTATGAAACAAATAGCGAGACGCTTTTGACATTTGAGCATGAGATGGGATATCAAGAATTTTACAAAGAAATAATTTATAACAAAAAAATTAAAAAATAAATAATAAAAAAAATAAAAATAAGTAATAAAAATAATAAAATAAAAAAATGGAAAACGAATAAGAAATTAAACTTAAAAAATTATTTAAAAATTTAGAAAATAAACATATTGTAAATAAATATAAAAGAAAAAATTATGAAACAAAAAAAAATTATTAGAATAAAATTAGGAAATAATTTAAAAAAAGTAAGAAAAATTACACAAATCAACAGAAAAAAATAGAAAAAAATTAAATAATAATTAAAAAAACAAGAAAAATAAATATAATGAAATAAAAAACTTAACAAAGTAAATTTAGAAAATTAGAAGTATTGAAAATTGATATCAAATAATAAAATTAAAACAAATTAAATTAAATAATTAAATTAAAAAATTAGAAATATTGAAAATAAATACAAAAGAAAAAATTAAGAAAAAATGAGAAAAATTATTGCACTAAAATTAAGAAACGATTAAAAAAACATGAATTAAAAAAATTACACAAACAAATAGAATGAGATAAAAAATCAACAAAATAATTGTAGAAATTCGAAATATTGAAATTAAGTATGAAAGAAAAAATTAAGAAATAGTTAAAAAAATAAATAGAATAAAATTAAGAAATAATTAAAAAAATTAAGAAAAATTACACAAATCAACAGAAAAAAATAGAATTATTGAAAATAAATAGAATAAAATTAAATAATAATTAAAAACACAAGAAAAATAAATAGAATGAAATAAAAAACTTAACAAAATAAATTAAAAAATTAGAAATATTGAAAATTAATATAAAAATAAAGTAAAAAAATCAACTAAATAAATTTTGACCATTAGGAATATTTAAAATATATATTAAAAAATTAAGAAAGAGTGGGGAAAAATTAAAAAATAAAATTAAGAAATGATTAACAAAATTAATAAAAATTACACTCATACAAAAATTAAATTAATTTTTTAACAAAAATTAAAAATAAAAAAACAGATTAAAAAAATCAATAAATGAAATTTAAACAATATTGAATTTTCAAATACTAAATGTATAAAACAAACAAATATTAATGAATAGGCAAATACTAAATAAACGATTAGAGAAAATACTAAATTAAAAACAAATAGTCAATTGAAACAGGACAAAACATTCAACATAAGAAATATTTAACCAAAAATTAAAAACTTTTATTTATTTTTAACAAACTTTTTTAATTAAGAAAAAAATTTAATTTAGAAAAATTAAGAAAAAATTAAGCTAAAATAAAAAAAATATTAAAAATATTTAAATTAAATTTTGTCTTTATTTAAAAACTAATTTTTAAAAAACTGTTTAATTCAGAAAATAATTTAACTTAGAAAAATTAAAAATAAAAAGTAAACTAAAATAAAAATTCAGCACAATAAATGTATAAAGTTATAAATTAAAAAAATGTAAATATAAAACTTGAAAATAAATTAAAACATATGCAAATGCTTTCTACAGCCTTAAACTTCATATAAAAATATAAATAAATAAAGTCAACCAAATTTCCTTGCTAAAAGGGGCAAACATATTGTTATCGATTACGAAATATAGCCTGCCATCAATATTGCCACAAAGTGTTGCATACTCTCTATAGTGGGTCACAGAGAGAGTGTGTGGAACATTCACACACTTACATATGTATATAGTATATATATGTTATTTTTTATTTGCCCACATATCCTGCCTTTACTGAGGGCCATTTGTAATCCTAAAAACATGCCAATTTTTCAAACGGCACTCATGGATGCACACAATATGTGGCATAGTGTGGGTGGCTGAATACACGGGTGACTTTGGTGGCAGGCAAAGGGTGGCGGTATAGCTGTGAAACACAGTGTTTTCGGGAAATAAGAAACAAAAAACATTTTTTATAAAAATTTCATAATTTGTAAATAAATCTAAGCATTGAAAAATGGAAAAAATATTTTTTTTTCATTAATTTTACGAAAAGATTTTTTAAGTTCGATAAAGAAATATAATGTTAAACTGATCTACATTTTTTTCAAAACCAAGATTTTTTATAAAAATATATTTAATAAAAAGCAAGTTTAATTAAAAAAAAAAAAAAAAAAAAATAATAAAAAAAACTTTTTTAAAATTTAACTAAACAAATTTTTTTTAATAAAATATTTAATATTAAATATTTTTTTAATAAAATTTTTTTTATTAAATTTTTTTTTATTAATTTTTTAATTTAAAATAGATTAATAAGAAAAAAAAATTTCACTAAACACTTGTGACAAAAAAAATTTTTTAATTTGTCTAAAAATTAAAATAACATAAATAAAAACAATTGAATAAAACCAATTTTTAAAATTTAACTAAACAAAATAAAACTAAAATTTTTAATATAATTTAATTTTTGTTTATTTTTTAAAAAAAAAAGAAATTAACTAATAAAAATTTAAATTAATTTAAAATAATAAATAATAATAAAATTTTAATTAAAAAAATTTTATTTTCAGTAATTTTTTCAATTAAAAGTTTTTTTTAGTTAATTTTTTTTTAATTTTAAGTCTATTTTTAATTTAAAATTAATTAAGTTTTGACTAAAAATCTTGTTTTAAGTTTAATTTAAAATTAACTAAAAAATACTTTCGGAGACTAGAAAATAATTTTCTTTAATTAAAAAATAATTTGTTATTTATTTTTGTTTTAAGTTTAATTTAAAATTAAGTAAAAAATATTTTGACTAAAAAATTTGTTTAAAAATTTCACTAAAAATATATTTTTAATTAAAAAAGATCGGAATTAAAAAAAAATATTTCTTATTTAATTTTTATTGCTATTAAAAAAATTTTGCGAATTTAAAATTGTGGTTGTTTTAATTTTGATAATTTTCCAATTCACGATTTTGAAAAAAAGGCAAATCTAATTAAAAAAAATAACTTTTTTATGGTAAAACATTTTATAAGTAATTATATTGAGTTAATAATTTTTCTTCAAAAAAATTAAGTTTTTAACAACAATAAAATTAAATAAATAAATAAAATATTAAAGAAATAAAAATTAAAAAATTGCAAAATTCTTGAAAAAAAATTATTTCAAACTCTGTGTTTAGACTCAGTTGTTGGATTTTTAAATACGTTTTTGAAGCTTAAGTTTCAAAAAAAACCATTTTCCAAATTCTTTCTCAAATTTTTCTAAATCTGTTACGAATTGTGCACACTTCACTCCACCGTGCCGCCAGCCATCACTCTTAGTACCAACTGCCCGCAGCTCCAAAGTGCGGCGATAAAAATAAGCGTTAGGTTACAAATTAAATCAATAAATTTCGCTAGCATATCTTTTGGCGCCAAATGGCAGTTTTTGGCAGCCGAGCAGCCCATACGAAAGTGATTTGAGTGCATGAGCAATACGTTAAGGCCAATTGTGGTGGCGAGTTCAGCGCAGTTCAGTCGAGTGCCAGCGAGTTGCAAAAGTCGAAAAGGTACAACAAACCAGGAAAATTAGAAAGAAAGCAAAAATAGAACAACAGAATAACTAAAACCGAGTTTTATGTAGAAATCGAAGTAAAATACACAGTCAATAAATGCGACATGGCGCATGCAAAAAGCCATAAATGTCGAAGGAAATGGATTTTTGAGCATGCAACGGCTGTGAAAATAGTGCGCCCAAAAGTATGCAATATTTAGTGGAACTGAATTTTTACTATTTTCAGCAACAGGCCGCTTGTCGGAAAATATTTCCTTTGTGCTAAGTGAAAATTGAAAGAGTCGAATTGTTGAAATCGCTTTACTATTTGCTTCAATCACTTTTTATAGCATAGTTTTCGGCGCACAAGCCCGTTAATAGTCCCAAATACGTATTTATGCATATGCATTAGAAGTCAGTGAAGTGTGGCACAACTGTCACAACCGTATACCAGCGCAACAACACTTTACCGGCAACATGAAATCGCTTTATCGTTTGCTACCGATTTCAGCTTGATCGTTTATGTTAGTTTTGTTTGAAATCGAAATTTCTATATATAATTGCAGTTTGACTTTGCTGTGATTTCAATGGAATTTTTATTGGTGTTGAGCAAAATTGAATTTCTGTTAACCATCAGTAGGAATATAGTAGGTAGTGGCATTTAGCGCCTTCATGTATGCAACGATTTCCATTTAATGGGCAATTAAGAATAATAAATGGCGAATCAATGAACTGTAAGTGTTTAGATTTAGGGCGAGCAAGCCAAATAGTTTTCATAGCATGGCTCAGTAGTTTCATTGGAAGAACATTAGGGTGTGCTAATTTTGACTAGAAAATAGCGGTTTAGGAAGTTTCGAGATTTTCGGAAATATTCAGGTTTTGAGTCACATATTAGAAATAGATGAACACCTAAAAGTGGATCCTTAACTAGATACTGGAAAGGAAGGAAAAGGAAAGATATAGATTGTCAAGACCGGTCACCAAAAGTGGACATTTGAAAGAAAACGCATAAAGCACTGTTAACTAATAATTTACCGAGGGGTCCTTAAAGGATTTCAATCGATCGGGACTTTCTGTGCGTTTTTCTCGACAAAAGATGATTAAAAATTGAGTCTCTAGCAATTAATTACGCAATTTTGGTATGGACTGTAGAGACTAAACTTGGTTGGCAAGCTTTTGAAAATTCTGCAAAAATACAAGGTCTAGAATAGAAATCTATTATTTTTCCAATATGCTCCAATCGGTGGGGGTTGAAACGTGGTGAGTTGGAATATGCGGTGGTCATACCCGGATTAACAACCAGAAGGTTTTGCTGCAAGTTTGGTGGGTTTTGGAGGAAATCATATACTATGAACGTCTGAAGAAAATAATCATCCGGAAGTGACCAACGGTTGACGGAAGCGGTTGTTTGGGAGATTGAAACACAACCCCCCTAAGCTGTACCAGGCCATTCAGCTCCGTCAAGGGTTGTTTGAAGCAGTGGACCCTAGAGGAACGTCTTAGGTTTTTTTGCAACACAAGCAACACAGAGCGGGCACAGAACAAATTTACTTTGGTTTAGTATTGATGGTGGACAGACCAAAAGGCTCCTACTTTAAGGCAACAATGAGCTTAGCAACATTGTAGGGGTCATCACAGGGCACTTACCCTTAACATCCGACCTTCAGAAACTGGAGAAAAATGGAAATTTAGGGTAGGACGATAAGACTCTGAAACATTATCCAGGACGAGAAGGGACATAATCCATGACTCCCAATACTCTAACTTAAGAGCCATTGAGCAGCTGAGGTAAAAAAATCAGGTATTTTACCAAATCCACAGAATTGCTGGATAAAACTTTGTTTTTAGACTTACAACTGTGGGTGAAAAATAGTAAGACTTTTTAACTTAGTGTTTCTGTGCGTGACTACTGCATGGTTAATTAAAGGTTCAAATTCGAGTTAAAGCCAAATATAAAATTATAGAAAACATTTCTTTTATGGTGGTTGTTTTTAGACTTACAACTGTGGGTGAAAAATAGTAAGACTTTTTAATTTAAATTTCGCGCGAAAATCCATTCGTCGAAATATAAATATAATATAGGACGGCCATCAATATCATCATTTGATGATCAACACGTCAATAAAATAAAAGAATTAGAATGAGAATAGACGTTTATCTTACTGGCATCGTTGGTATATCGGAAGGATCAGTGAAAACCATTTTGACATTTCATTTTGGGCCTGCGAACGGTGGAAACACGATTGCTTCTAACTTAATTTTTTGAAAAACAGCATCGCGTTAACGTCTGTGAAACAATACTTTCCGATATTAAGGTGTCATGAAACGTATTTTTACTGGTTATGAGTATTGGATCTATGCTTACGACCCGGCAACGGACGATCAGTCCGCCGAATATAGTGGCAAAGGTGAGCCGACGTCAAAGCAGATCAAAAATCAAGGTTATGTTGACAGTTTTCTTCGATTATCAATGGGTGGTGTACTTCGAAAGAAAAAAAATCAATTCTATATTTTATAAACATTACAAACTTTGGGATGAAAAATCAAAATTTACTCGAAAAGGGCTTCAAATTTCTCAGCACCCGCAATTATGAAAAAATAACAACTAAAAGTATTCTAAAAATTATTGCAGAAGATCGCGCAAACAACTAGCAGAGTTTTAAGCGAAATTCTGTGCAAACAAACGACATTTATTCAACCTAACCTAACTTTCTTATTTATGTTTATCATTATGCAGAGCTTTATATGAATTACAATAATATTTATATACTAATTCAAGCTACTGCATACACTTTTAGTATATATACGCCGTTATTTATAACATCTTTCATCTTAACACAAAAAAGATATAGCCTACATTCAGGCGCCACAATTTCAAACACTATTGCGCTTAGATATCTTTGGTTACGACTAGTTAAATGCTTGAAAAATTAATCAAATTTCTTGGCAGCAAATATTATTAGCGCAAAAGTCTGCTCCATATTCCATCAATCACTTGCAGCGGCCACAAATTCAATCAATTCCGACCATTATCCACTCGGCAATTAAACTTCAATTATATTGTGACTTATACAGGACTTTTTCTTGTTTGATATCATTAAGATATTAATTAATCGATTTAAAAGAAAATATAGACAGTTCCCCTTAGCGCCGAGCGGGCTAGAGGGCACGTGTTGACGACAAGCGCCAATCAAATTCTTATTAGTGTTCATTACAGAAAAATTTGTGTCACTTAGAGAAAATGTCAATCGACAATGCACAGTGTTTGCCTGAGACCCGGTTGAAACTAAGCAACAGACACACACACACAAACTCATGCAAAGGCACGCCTTTCGTATGATTATCCTTAAGGCACATAATAACTTTATCCTCACTCGACACACACACACATTTACACACAGAGATTCACGCTTGTTGCTGCAGCTGACCGCCTGCGAGACACCCACTTGTCATGCGCGGTATAAAAAAAAGTACGGCTAGCAGAGTAATGCATGTATGTATGTATATAAATAACATTTTTTGCTAGTGTGTGCGTGCAAACTTTGCTGGCTTTCCTACTCGCTCGTTGCGTTTAATTAAAAAGTTTAAAGTAATTAAGTGTTATGGCTTCCAGGCTGTAAGTACGTAGTGTTGTTGTTGCACCTGATTATATGTATGTGTGAGTGTAGCAGTTACGTGTAGCGGTTCACTGCTGGCAGTCATATTGTCTGTCAACGGCACTAGTTGGTCACTGCGTTTGATAAGTTGGCAGCACAAAAATAAATTTTTCAATATCCGTTTGGTGTTGTTTATGCTGTTGTTGCACTAGTTTACCACTGACATACAAGCGCTGTGTGAGTATAGCTTGAAATTTAAATACTTTAGAAAGTATGTTTATACCGTAGTAAAATGCGGAAGAACACTATTAGATATAGAGAATCGGTTAAATGACTCCATAAGAACTTTTTCCCGCCATTTCCATGAGGATTGTGTTAGCCTAACTGGACTGAACTGTAATCTTAACAGTATACTCTAAAATAATGTCAAATAGTTATAAGATTGCAGCTGTTAAATGGATGTCAGATGGAAGTCAGATTTTTCCTGACAAATAATAACTGTCAAACGGTTGTCAGCTGTCAAACCTAGCATTCGTGGCGGCTTTCAAATGGATGTCACACAACAGCTGTCAAACGGATGTCAAAAGCAAGTCATACTGCTTGTCAGATGACAGCTGACAAACGAATGTCAAACGGTAGCCGTCAAACGGATCTCAAACGCTTGTCAAATGACAGGTGACAAAGTGTGTCCAATGCATGTCAGATTGCAGCTGCCAAATGGATATTACAGTGCAACTGTCAAATGGAAGTCATATGCTAGATGAGTTATCAAATAAATGACGGATGGCAAATGTCAAATGAATGTCAAAAGACAACTGTCAAAAGGACGTCAAATGCCGTTCAGATGGCAGTTGTCTGCTAAATGTCAGGCCGGAATTGTCAAATGGATGTCGGATGGCAGCCATCAAATGAAATGAATGAGAGACAGACGTCAGATGTCAATTGGCAACTGTCAAATGTAAATTAGAAAACAGCTGTCAAACGAATATTAAACGAAAGTTGGATGGCAGCTATCAAATGGATGCCAAATGCATGTCTTATGGCACCTGTTAAACGGATACGAAATGGATGACAGCAGCCACTGGTTTCTTTTAGTAACGAGGAATATGGTGGTCTTTGCCATCCATTTAATTAATAATCTAAACTTCTGTTTAAAATGGAAAGAGCTCTCAGAACAATGGTTTCATACACGACATAAAGACTTTAGAAAGCTAGAGTTTAGTCTGTGTAGGGGTTCTTAAATCGTTGTCAATGAAGTAACCAAAGATTCTCAACTTCATAAGGTCTAACAACTTAATTTTCCTTACGAACAAAATAATAATTCTTATTATATCTTTATTAGAGCATGGACTAATGGTTACAACGTTTAGTAGTCTTCTATTTATTTACCTTCAAAAAATTCTTTTGAAACCGAGAGGCTTTCATGTGCCAGAGTCCCAAGGATTAATAGGAATTGAATCTGATTTTTAACTCGGTTATAATCGCGTAAGCAGTGTCTACGCCATTTAAGAAGGAGAATCTGATTTCTGGTGAAAACCAAAATATAAATTAGTTAACTATAGGTTCTTTTCCCACCAAAATTACATAGCACACCTGCCACCAACCACGGTCTGTGCCCAGGAACCTTTATAAAGCAGATTTGTGCCAAAACATACAAATTTATAAGAACTTTCTAATCCAAATATATTGTCAGCTTCGTAAAGGTAGACATGTGACAGGTGAGGGTACAGCGGTTGGATATAAGCCAAATATACATAACTGCGATTCTCTTCCTAAGTTTTATTTGAACTTCAATAAATCACGTAGTTTGGTTATCTTAGAAATGGTGCCTTTAACATATTGGGAAGTGACTGATGCTGTGGAAAGGCGAGTGTGAAACTGTAATCAGTTTTTATGAAGATGTGAGCTACTTAAGAGAACACCAGATGACTTCTTCAGCTCAACTTAGACTACGTTGGACAGCAGACTACATTTTGGAATCAAGTCGATGTACAAAATATATCAACTGGGCTCTCAAGCTCAGTTATTGTAGGCGTTTCGTCCGAATCGACTACTGGAGAAATGACTAACTAAGAGAACCGCACAAGATCAATTTCTTAGAACTATAAAAATGAATGGTGTCGAAAGCAAAAATATCTTCAAGCTAACAACAAAGTAATTCAGTTTTACAGATCTGTTCTGTTCTGTCTGTATCTCACGTTGGCCTACCGACGAAATGAGTTCTGAGTGGCAAGCTGCTAAGTATCCTAAAGTGTGCCGATGTCAATTAATAGGGGTTGATAAACGAACTCAATCACTGACGTCAATAACTAGCTTAATCTCTCTACTACCCGGTGACGCTTTCTAGCTTATGCATAAACGATTCAACAGAGGTTATAAAATAGATGTGTAGAATTTCCTGTCAGTTTCAACTGTTCATTTGTTCAATATTATTGCCAAACGAGCTTGAACTTTTCAACTGTTCAATATTATTGTAAAAGGGGCAGGAAGTCAGTCAGTCAGTTATGCAAAACTTTATAATTGAATTTTGTACAGTTACAAGCCGCTGCTGGCGATACGCATTCAATATCGGCTGACAAACGAAGTGATATTTAGACGCGCATATTTCTAAGCATCCATTTATAATGTCTGTATGTATGTATAAAACATATTTATAATTGTGCACAGCGCTCGAACCCCTGAAGCGCGCATTAGTTATTAATAATTGTGTATACTTGGAAAATTATCTTTGCGTTGACAGCCAATTGACAGTTTAAGTGTTGAAAATTAAATTGATTTCCACTTAGACGGCAAATTCTTAAAATGTTATCACATATACACACACATATTTATTTGTACTTTGATGTTATACAGCCGTAGGGCTTATTCTAAATTGAAAAGGTAAGCATTTTGTTGGTTATGTGGTGTAAAAGCGAAGAGGGAGATGGCGTATGATAAAATTGTATCTTCGTTAAGGGAGGAGGGGCTGCAGTGAATTGATAGCACGGTATTTAAGAAGAGCTGTTACAATTTTATTATTTTTCATTTCAATAAATTGTAGCTGAGAAAATGTTTCTCAATGATTTTGAGGTTAATTCTGTTACAGACTATTGGACGTGTTTATAGAAGCCTTTCGCGAACGAATACAACTTTGACACATCAAACTAAAAGTGAGTTATTTTAAATGTTTGAAAAGAGAGACTAGCATTGCGTCGAAGATTATTCAGAAGTTTAGGAGGAAGCTCTGAGTTACTTTTCGAAGCTCATTAAAGAGCGGAGCAGTCGGAATCTTACAGCCTATACTCGATTATCAAAATAAAATTATTTATAAGTTTGATGAGACACATTTTGAAATCAGTCATATGTTTGACGAGTCGGGATCTGACATAATTCAATTGGAGTACCTTAGCAGCCACATTAAAGTAACGCTAAGAAAGCTTTCATTTCCGTTAAAAGCCTACTTGGGTCCTAGTGCTTTAATTAGCTCGAGCGATGTGAGAATCTATGAGTTGGCAAAACTTTCAATTATATCGGTAATGAAACTAATAGAAGTATGCAGTAACTAGAGGTTTCGGATGTTCTGCTTCAACTCTTACAGTGGTCTGAAAAACTCAGCAGTGAAATTTTCGATATTAGAAAGCTCTGAAAGCTTCAAAACGCTTGTATATAAATATAAGGAGTTCTACACAAAGAGTCTACTAGACCGAAGTATAAAAATTACGTCTTTGAAAAGCTAACTTAGCTTTAAGAAGTTCAATAGGTAAGTGGCGCTGGGATCTTTCGAAGTTTTTAATCCGATTTTGAGTAAGTTTTTAAGCCAGAAGCCAATAACTTCTGTTCTTAAGGTGGTAAGCCATGGACACCTTAAGTCAATTGGCCAAAATCACTAGTTCGATACTCCGGGATATCAACTGTTATTTTGACTTAACTTTTTGATTCTTGCGACAATATCGAGCATGCATTGTCCCGGATTTTATCCGTTCAAGGGCTGTTATTTCGGTGTTCTAACCACGTTTAGATCGGTATTCCATTTATGAATAGTCCGCTTGAGAAATGTTTTTGTTAATCAATACTTTGGGTTGAAGAAAGAAAATCTACAACAGGCTCTAATTCTGGCATGATATGACTCCGCTTTTTTCGTATGTGTTGAAGGTTTCACCGCTAGTTACATACTTGATTGGAGTTCAAATTCAAGTTGTGATTTTGTTAAGGTCAATAGTTTGGAGACTATCGTGTTTTCTAAGGTGGCTTAAAGCTGCTGCCTCGTAATTTTTAGAAAGGTACTGTCATTTAGCAGTCGATTTTTCGTTTGGTATATCTTTGGCGGGTCGGAAAAAACATTTAAAGGCGTTACTCTGAAAAGGTTGGGGATGGTTTCATAGATAATGGACGATCTGCATGTCGTAGACATATCTGCAGCAGTGAAAGTCGAACGTTCGTGGACGTCGGTTTATTCAATGCAAAGCCTGTATTTTGTGCCTTAAGGATCGTATGGAACTTTTGAAAAAAGAAGTAGTTGGGAACACTTCCGGCCAAAATTATTTTATTCTTACCGATCTAAGCAGTGTTAGATACCCAAATGACACCTTTTGGGTGGATTAAATTCGGGTCAACTCAGGTAACGTAGTACCGACTGTTGTAGGAATATCCAGAACAAAGTTGCTGTAGATTTGTTATGATTTCGGTAAGAACTATAAAAATAGTGACTAAAACAAAAATCATAACGACTTAGAGCAACTATGTTCTGGATATTGTAGCAGGTTGAATTCCTACCTAGGGAGAATCGACCCCGACATACCAAACATAGGTCTTTCTAACCACCTCTCCTATGGTTCTTGTTGTTGTTTTTGTAACGGCAGAATTCTGCCGAGTTGACAGTCCTTGACTAGATAAAAAAAACCGTGTCCGTTTCGGTTATGTAGACCCGACTGTCGTGGGAACGGTGTACTACCCCGTCGAAACTTGCACATGGCCACATAAACAGAGTCTAGACAACTGCTATAACAACAAAAATCATTACAAAACAGATTTTTAAGCTTCGTAGTTTTATCTGCTGGGACGCGGTCTGAGTAGAAGTGAGAATAACTCCAAATTTTTTTGTAGCACACAGTACAATAAAGCTTCTAAGCGCAAGTCCACTGCCCAGCACACACACACATACCTCACCAGCGCTATTGTTTAGTGCACAATGACTTCATAACTCATTTCACTTCATTCGCTTTACTATCTTTTAATGATATTGCACAACTTAACCACTACATTTACAAGTTTCAAACCACTACAAATGAATTCAATCAAAAAGTTTCAATAACTTCCTCTCAACTGACTTTTTCTTAATACCGCACACAGCCGTCGCCTGGACGCCTGCTAACTGCAGCTCAGCTGATTGTTCTTTTATTGTTGTGACTACAGCAATGAGCAAAGTCTCAGCAGTCAGCGCAAACTACAAAGCGGCAGCCACAGTTGCTTGCCACTTCATAACGGCATAAACTTATGTATATACTTAGGCAACCTTTAACCCCAAAAAAGTTGAGAAGTAACTCTCGACGTTTCGCAATTAAAGCACGCGACTGCGCGCTCGGCTGGTGGCGTGCGCTGCACAAAGCTTAAACCAGGCCAAGCAAGGTACACGCGGCGGTCGGGTGTTGCAAATGAAAATAATAATAAAAAAATTAAAACTCATAATTAAATTTGAGCAAAGTTCGCGTTTTTGCGGCATCAAAAGCGCACCAAAACAATTAAGTGGACTCCCAAGTGTATGCAAAGCAGGTGAGTTTAGAGCACCGCCGCGAACAGCGCCTTTTAACAAACACGAATGTGGCTTAAGTGCATGGATATTTCCGGTTTGGTGGGTTGGGCGGTACTTAGCCGCGCGGTTGTTGGTATATCTTTCGCGTATTGTCTTAATTACAAAACTGTTGGCCTTATTTATAGATTAATGAAGTATTTGTAAATAAGCAGCGCTTTGCTGCAAGTGAGGGGCAGTGTGTTGCGGCTTTATACGTGTTGGAGTTTTGCGCTTTTATTGACTGTTGGCTTCTTTTGCAAAGTTTACTAACAACACAAGAATTTACATACCGATTTTTTAATGAGATTGTGCGTAGATTTGAAACCTTATATACAGTACTTAGAGCAGAGTTGATATTTATGGTGCGCTTGATAAGCCCGCAGAGTTTTATGAGGTGTAAAGCAGTGGAAAGTAACGTTTACAGAAAAAAATTAAACTTTTGAGCATAAATTTGCTGGAGACACAAATTATAAACCGGTTGAGAAGTATACAAAATGTCGCAGGTTTCTAAAAAATATAAAAATAAGAAAACACGTTAACTTCTGCTAAACCGAAGCTATAGTAATCTTCACAAATACAAACGTTTCCATACAAGAACTTGATTTTGATCGTACAGTTTGTATGTACATATGTATATGCTCTAATGGTCCGATCTGAAAAACTGGTTCGAAGATTATAGCGTCACCTTAGACAACAATCAAACAAGAATACTCGATAATACTAGGTGCGGTCAGGCAAACTTCTTTTACTCAGCAGATAATCGAAGTTCGCGTAGCCCAGCTAGAATTGCTGGAAATGAACACTGCCCAGAACGAAGATGGTCGCAGGATATCACCCGTACAGCTTCGAAAAGCAGCTTCTGTCTTATCAAGTCAATGTTAGGAAACCATATATATGACCATGAAATTTTTCGGCAATTCCGCAAAAACTAAGTCTTATGAAGTAGATAGCAAGCGAACGGTATGTTGTTATAGTAAGAGAAACCAATAGTCGCTAAAAAGTGTTGTGGAATGTTGTCGGGGAGGCAGTTTTGACCGCAATGAATCAGTTGTAGTTATAAACGGATATATGAATCCACTAACAAAGGCTGAGAACAAAGATGAGCCCGACTTGTAGAGCTATACTTGTAGAAACAGCAATATATTGTAATGTTGTTGTTGCATACGTTAAAGTGGATTTCAAGTTAAGAGTATCAAGTTCCGCTATATAGAATTGACAGATTTTTCATTTGTTGCCTAGTCTTCTGCTTTATGACAGATGTTGCCTACAGTTACTGATACTACGTCTATAACACACAGAAAAGGCTTTAAATCTTCCACTACATAACCTCAAAAAAAAAAAAAATCCAGCTCACACAGTTATTGTTGTTGTTATAATAGCGACAGAAAACCTCTAAAGTAATTTGGAAAAGTACTGTAGAGTTGACAGTACCGGATAACAATGCGGATGCGTTCCGTTTTCGAAAACCCAACTGTCTGTGGAATGGCGTTATGCTATGTGAATCTATTTGCTTTTAGTTATTACTATTATAATTGCAACAAAAAACTGTAAACAATCTTAAAAACGTGTCTCGCTTTTCATAATCTACAAAATTCACGCATAACCGTCGTTGTTAACTAAAGAGCAACGTGTATAAGTATGTCCTGCTGCTTTTTCGAAGCATTTTCATGCTTAATTAAAGAATTTCGAAGACACATGCGTAATTTTCATTTAAATACCAATCACATTGCATAGTTACATAACATAAGATAAAGAAAATCCTTTCAGCAGCTGCCAACTTAAATAAATAATTACATAAGTTACTGCATATTTCTTGCAATTAAAAATAAAATCCAACACAGTGCAAGTGCAAATAAAATAAAAACGTAATTTGCAATGAAATGCAGCAAATAACGACGCGAGTCAACTAAAAAAACGGCAGCAACAACAACAATTTATATATAAATTGCAAGCAGGCAAGTACAGGCAGTAAAGCTGCAGAAAAGTAAATGCAAATTGTATGCAAAACACTTGAAATATAAAGCACGTGAGGCAGCAGCGGCAAGCGGAAGTTAAGGCAATTTGTGCAAAGGTAAAGCAGGTGCGCGCGCTGCAAAAGCGAGGCAGCTCCAGAAGTTGAGCAGCGTAGCGGCGGCACGGTAAGTCGTATGATAGCAGCCGGCAAGTAAAGCCGTGCCACAGATCTCAACTAAATAAACGGCTTGTATTTTTTGCGCTTACCGTGCGCGTTATTTACATATTTATATATAAACTATATAGAGTATAGCCTGCTGATAGCGTAAGCACTTGCAACAGCTACAAACGTATATATGTATGTACATTTATATGAAATACTTTGCATTATATTGTTTAATATTTACTCACCTATTTATATGCAGAAATGCACTTTGTTTCATTTTAAGTATTTACAAAATTGTGGCAGTAATTGCTTTGGTATTTCTTATGCACGCTGCCGCTTAGAACACTTGATGCTATTTTGTGCAAATGGCGTTGTTTGCATAATACCGACTTATAAATAGCATTAAGCGTGAACTTGTTGCATAGTCAGTCAATCAGTCTAAAGTGGCGCAGTTGCAGCGCTTGAAGCTTGTGTTGCCGTTAGAACAGCTTTGGGTTGTGCATGCAAAACTGTTAAGGTACTAAAAAGATAATAAATGCATAAAAAATAAGCTACAAGCGCTCTAGAATAAAGTAATCGAACCAAACGGTACGGCAATAGTCAATATAAATTGATTACTGAAACTATTATTGCAGTTTATACCTAAGGTACTCACTGCAAGCATAATTTTCCATTTACATATAACCTACCTTAACACGCACCAACTATTTCCTTTTATTTTGCAAACCGCCAGTTTTAAACATTTTCAAACATTTTCTATTGGCTGACAGTCAAAATGGAAATATTGACTATCTGCTCTCATTGGCGAACCGCATGTGCATTATGTGCTAAGCACAACAAAACTTAAGCCAATCATAAGTTACAGTTGAGTGACCTTGAATAGGGGACACAATGCACTTGAAGAGTACAAACACGATGCTTGCAGGTAATATTCACTTAGTATTACTCCACTGAGTGCAGAGGCAAGTGCAACTATAGAAAGATGAAAAATATAGATAATAATATTGCTTAAACTTCTTAATTTCAATTTAAAATAAATACCTTCAATAAGCGTCAGGCCGCTGCTTGCTCTACCCACAATATTAATAGATAACAACACAAAAAACGCACTCTATTTTATTTTACGCACACAAACATTTATATTATCACACTTAAATCACTAATACACATTTAATCACTTAAGAACAAAAAATTTAAAACAAATTCACTTTTCACAATTAAAATTGCAATTCGAACTTTAGCCGCTTAAAAACTTGCAATTTCGCACACAGCTGTTATCTGTCATGCCAATTTCCGCCAAAGCTTCTTCTTACTTTAACGTGATTCACAATGGTGAAGTCGTTACAGATAAAAATAATTTAAAGATTCCTTACAAATATATATATGTACATACATGAATGGATATACATATATACGTACATAAAATAATATAATTAAAACACAACTAAGAACACTTCCAAATAGGCAATTAAAAAAAAAACAAAACAGAGCATACAACTTAAAGTAATTTTAAAGCATTTAAACAAAGTTTTCATGTCTCGTTTAGCGAAATATAATATATGTAAATACATATATTAATATAAATCTTACATATTACTACTAATGGTATTACAATAAAAAAATTTAAAAATTATGAGAAAGTTGTGCAACATACCTGTCACAGCATTATTTTATGATATATATATACATTTTTTATATCTGAAAAAAACAGAGCTGAATATTTGTCTTCACCGCAAATGTGAACACCTTGTGCATGAATTGAATTCCTTTCTTTTATATATTTGTAAATTTTCTGAAGAAGTTTCTGTCAATGTCACAAGTATTAATATATTTCAAGAAGAAAAGTTGCTACTCTAGTCACAGAGTAATACATATATAATTAACAGTCCAGCATCGCTGTAAAGTGATCGCGCATCTGGCATCACACTCGTTAACCGCCGAAAGTTTGACAGCAGCATCGCTCAATTGTAATTTTGCAAATTCCAATTAGATGCTGAATTCCGGAAGTGAATTTAAAATAATTATTATAAACAAACAAATCGTGCGCCGGTGTTAATTAAAACGTTTTTCAGTTATTAGCGGACGGTTGCGTGCATTCGTTGTAAAAAGAAGTGATTACCTAAAGTATAAATGTGACAATGGACAACGTGTGGGTGCCGGCGGCTGCGACCACAAGCGCCCAGGACAGGCGTTGCAATTAATTTGTGTTAAAAGCAATTTGTTGTAGTGTTTAGCTATTGGATATTATGCCAAAACTTAGTTAAAATGTGTGCAAAACAAATAGTGCCTAATAATAATGTTACAAATGTAATGTGCAGTTAAGCCCGGGTGCCTGCACGGACATATTTTCATGTGCATTACATTGCTAATAACAGGTGCCTTCGTAAAGCACTCGTATATTCCGATTCGTATAGGAGTGCACTTGTATATGAGTTGTATGTTGACACATGTATGTATGTAAATATGGTTGCAAGCATGCATTTGCAATGTTATAATAAGAATGGAAGATGTGCAAAGAAAAAGTGAAGTGTAATATAATTTGTGTTATAATTTGAATAACTGTGAAAAATATGTGAGGTATGAAAAGTAAAAAAAATAAAATAAAATGTATGTATGTAAATTAAGTGCATAATTAAATCTAAAGTGAAATAATAAAAAATTATTAAATAAATATTAAGAAAGGCAAATATAAGGAAAATATAAATGTAAATGTGAAGTTAAGTTAAAAGGTTTATAATATAAAGTTCTAAATGCCACTAAAATCTAATTATGTTAAGGTTAAACTATTAAATATATTAAAGCTATTGAATATAAAATAATGAAGAATGCTGTACATAATATACATACATAATATAAATATACATATGTATATAAAAAAAATATATTATATAAATTTAAAATAATACAATTTTGAAGAATAAAAATAATATGAATGAAATAAGAAAAAAAAGGAAATGTTATATAAAAACATGCCTATAATGTAATGAATAAAAAAATATAAATATAAAGTAATAAAAATTAATAAATTATATAAGAAAAAATAATAGCAAATCTAAGAAAATATAAAATCTTGGTGTTTTATTGGAAAAAAACAAAAGGTTAAAAAACAAGAGTAGAAAAGTGTAATGGAATAGTAAGCAAAATAAAAAGCTAATAATAAAGTGGAAAAGTGTAGTGTAAAAAATGTAAGCAAAGTGTATGTATATCCAAAACGTATTTCAAAAGTATTAACAAGAAGCTCTTCAAGTTAATGAGGTGAGCACAAAAAATTTATTCTTTTTGCTTTTGTATTTTGTAATTCTTTTATAAATTATTTTCGTATATAGGATTAAAAAAACAAATCACCACATTAAATTATTTTTGAAAGCCTGTCATTTAAATGTACGACATATTATTAATGAATATATATAATTATTCAACAAAAAAGTTCTTTTAATAGCAAAACCGAGAATAGCATTCATTTGTCTTCGGCGTAAGCCTTTTCATTAGCCACAAATAGAAGTGTAGCAATGCATAGACTACTCAATACCCATAAATGACATACATCCACCTGCCCTGTCCCTCTATTCTATTGACTTGTTTTTCCTATCAAAGTGATTGTGTTCGCTCATTTATCCTTCCGCCATAATTTCCTCTATACTGTCGCTGACACAATCGCCGTTCATAAACTGCACAACTCAATACAACAAGCGAAGAACAAAGAAACAATAGCAGCTGGTTGATAACTGCTCATGCAAAAGCTTATAAACAAAGCCACGCAAATGAATGTGCGAAGGAAAGTGAAATTGACGCTCAACTGAGTTGGAAACGCTTTGTGTGAAAAAAATATATATATTTAAACGTGTCATAAACAGCAAATATTTATAAGGCAACAAAATGAGCCTTAAGTAGAATCTTTAGTAAGGTTACTTAGTGATGCAGACAATGCTGCTATTGCGATTATGATTTAGAAGGTTGCGTTCTAAGCAGAGTCTGGCTTAAACTCTTAAATAAAATCTAATTTCTAATTTTGTCTGCAATCTGTGGATTGTTTGGAAGACGCTGGATTGTTCAGGAAGTATAAAAGTGGAGTTGATAAGATAGTTTCCGACAGCTAGCGTTCAGTTATGATCCATAGCGTTCAGTTTCGATCCACTCATAAAAAGCTCCCCGTCCCTCTTCTCCAGCGAGCTCTTCCCTTCCATACAACTCTCGATTATAACTATCCTTGAGATAAGAAGTCTAGTTTTGAACCTACAGTCAGCCAGCTAATATCGGCACCCGACTATTGGAATCGGTAGGTGTATAGTCAACACTCTGAAGAAGACTGCGCTCCGGAGCAGTAGATTTACTAATACCTTTATGTCAGTCACTACCGTTTAAAAGACGCTGCATTGTTCGAAGTGTGGTTGATAGATAGTTTCCGACAGTATATTCCTCCACCTAGCCTAGCGTACAGATTCTCCAGGGAGTCCTTCCTTTCTATACATTCGTTGAAGGTATGTTTGAGACAATACAGCCAGGGCTAGACTCGAAGGTCTGGTAATCCAAGTATTTTGGAATGAAATCGAAGTGTTCGATCATTCCAGAGTGCCCAGGCTCGCCGAAGTCTACTTCATTTGAATTAGTTTTGGGTGCTATTTACGAAATAATGAGAATTCCGCGTGTTTCCAGAACTGCAATTTGGTCACTTTTATTTATTATTTTACTTATTATTTCCATAAAATTCGGCAGACTACCATGGACCGGAGAGAGCTGAGATAGCATTGGTTGACAAGTTTTTCAGTCATTGCCAGATTTCGCCAATCACTAAAATAAGACCTTCGAATGGCTACTAGAGTAGATGCTTTCGTTCGTAACAGAGGTTACTTATGTGAAGGGTAAATGCTGGAGCTACTGATTGTCTCTCACTTCAATGGAAGGAAAGCTTTCTACGGTAAATTCCAATGCAGCTTCTAAATTTAACTAAAGTTTATTTATATTTCACACCCTGCTCGTTCGCCCCCACGCTGATTATCATATGAACGCAAAATTCGCCTTCATCAAAAATTCTTAAACTAGTTTTGCACCAATTTGCTTCGCTAACTCCTCGACGCGTGCATTTATGTAATTTGTTATTTTTGTGCTGCAATTTTCTGCTCGTTGAAGAAACTCTCCCAACTGGAAATTGCTGCGGTAATTACCTTTGTTGCTTCCGTTGATATGCTGAGACAAGCGCATATTTCCCGCTTGCTGTCACTACACACTTCCTCTAAGAGTCCTTCCGTTACTTCTTTTAAATTGCCAACGACAACCGCAATGCTGTTACTGTCATATTTTTATTTTTGAGGTATGGAAACCGATATTATATATAGTCTCGCTACTATGCGTAGTAAAGCACTTTTTAATGGCTTTTCGTATCTTGTAACCTTGACGTTGCTGCAACGCAGGTCTTATCTATTTACTTTTACTCGCCTGAGATTGAGTGGTGGTTGACAGCATTTCTCATGATGAAGCCATGTCAGGTAAGCAGGATGCATCTGGCTTCAAGTGGGGTTGTGGTGTCTAGGGCCCTCTGAAGTGTATGTACCCTAGGGTGGAACACGCAACCCTTTTGTTTTACCGTTTCAACTCCGCGTGTTGGTGGTTCGTTTTAAAATGTCAATTTATTGACAGTTATGCTGGCGTAAATAAGTGCGGAGAATTTCATTAGAGCTCGCTACCCGCGACGAGGTTAGCGTGGGTGGTTCACTCACACTGAGTTTTACAGAGATATGTTTGAGGGTGATGTAGATGTGAAAGTTGAAAGGAGTGTATACGGAACGCATATGTAGCCATTTCGTTAGTTGGTGTCTTCCATTTCAAAATTATTGTTGAAAGGGAATTTTCGTTTTAAGCAATGAAATTTAAATTTAAACTTTAATTGAAGTTAAAATAAGTGTAGAACTGATAATATTAGCTGAAATTAAATAAAACTTCTCAATATGCTAAAAAAAAATGTTTCCCTCTCAAAATTGCAACAGGCTACCAAATTTCAAATAACCTACTATTCTGTTCATGGAAGTGAATATATTTCCAATTAGAAATTCCATACAAAATACTCATTAATTCCAATCAAAATTCCATTCACTTCATCAGTGGAATATTAAATGCAATGAAATGTGTAAAATTGTGACCGTATTCACCAATTAGCCATAGTGAACAATGCAATCAGTGGTTGAGACAGCCACAAATAAATAAAAATAATCGATAATAATAACAAATTTTCAGCACCGATATATTTTATACTGCATTACAATAATGCAAAATTATAAATTACACTTGCATAACAATTTACAAATTTTGTCTACTTGACATTTGCAATTTGCCAAAGCAATCAAATGACAATCAAAAATGGCAAGATCATAGCAACTTGTGGGGCCACTGTAGCCTACGCAGGAAGTACGGTCGCAGCACACAGAAGCCAACAGAATGAGCAATAATGTGTTGATGCCTGCTATAGAACAACGTAACCGCAGCATTTGTATGCAAAAGCCAAACTGAAATTGCTTTAGTACGTATACTAAATGCAAGCACTGAAGGGCACAGGGTGTTTGCGAGTTTGGAATATTAACGAAAAATAGATTGCATACACAAAATAGGGTTATGCAAATCACAGTATGAGAATAATTTGGTAAGCGGAGGTGTAGAGCAAAGTAAGAAGTACGAAATATCATAGAACGAATAGTGTAAGAAAAAAAAAAGAAAAAAGGAGCGCTGTGGAGAAGTGGAGAAGGAAGAAAAAATTATATTTTATTTAAATTTGGCAGAATGAGATGAAGTAATGAAGTAAGAAGTGTAGGCAAATATAAAATGACCAATTAACGCCTAAGAGTGTAGTATATAAATATATAAATGATCAGAGTGTTGAGTTGATTCGATCTGGTTAAGCCAGTCTATCTGTCGGTCAGTCCGTCTGTATATACACGAATTAGTCTCTCATTTTTCAAATACCGCGCTGAAATTTTGGACACATTTCTCTCTTTCCAAAAAACCACTCATTTGTAAGTATTGCAGATATTGGACAACTAAAGGATATATCTGTCATACAAATAGATCGATGAAAGTTAGGTTCTTGTATTCAAAACTTTTTTATTTCATACGATATCTTCTTGAACTTTGGCATGGATTATTCTTCAAGACAAGGCTAGAGACTGCGAAGAAATTGTTTAGATCGGACTACTATAGCATATGGCTGCCATACAAATTGTTTGATTAAAAACGTGTTACAAACCTTTGCATACCCTTTACACTAGAATAAATGCACATGCGAAGAACATTATAGCTTCGTTGGGACCAAGGTTAAATTTTTTCTTATTTAATACTGCTTCAGATTACTTTTGTTTATTTTGTTTTCTTACTAGTCACCCTGTGTTTTTACAAATATTATTTGAATATGCCTTGCACAAGCTTGTCATTTCATTAGATACTGTAATTTTCGCCAAATAACATGCTACTACAACGTACAATAACAAAAACAACAACAAACACTGTATAAAATAGCTTAACAACAACAACAGGAACAACGGCAACACCACAATAGGAAATAATGATACGGATAATATTAACAATAATAACAGTAACCCACAGAAATAGATAGATAGAGAGACAAAGCTAGATATCGACATATTTGCACATGTATGTAAGCTCGAATTTTCATATGTACATATATGTTGTTGCTGCGTGTGACTGCGTTTGGATGCGTATGCGTTGTAGTAATAGCAACAACCCAGTCAAAGAGAAGCCATGCGCTTCTGCGTTTTTGGCAGCATACATACATGTATACACTTTTTGTTGCTGTAGCATGTTGATTGTTTCTCGTGCGCCCTCATCGCCCACCGCCTCAGTGCACGTAATTGCGTTAATGTGTTTTGCTAGTTGGTGGCATTGTTGCCGCTATTGTTCTTACTAATGTCAGTGATGAGTCGACATTTTGTTGGTTCGGCGCATACATATGCACATATTTCGATTTTGGCGTTTAAGTAAGTAAACAGAATGTACAATAGTGACAAAAAATAACAACAATATAATTAGCGATGATTACAGAAACCCCGAAAAATAAAATAATGGGAATGTAAGCTAATTACACAGATAAAGAAAATCGATTTATTTGACCAAAAAATATATATTAATAAAAAAATTAATAAAAAATATTTTCCAAGTTTTTCATTTAGGTATTTAAATTTAAAAGTAATAAAATTGTAAGACTTTGTTAATAATTTTAAAACTCTTATTTTATTCTTCAAAATCTATGTAGTCCCCATAAAAGTAATCCCCTTGGTCCCAATACACTTGTGCCAACGTTTCTTCCAGTCTTCGAAACGATTGTTAAAGTCATATTCCGAAATAGCCTTCAATTCCCGTAGCGATTCACGTTTAATGTCTTCAATTGCCTCAAAACAGCTTCCCCAGAGCGTTCGTTTGAGTTTGAATAGCCAAAATCTCGGGGAGCTAAATCACGCGAATGCGGTAGTTGCAGCACGATATTGGTTGAAAATTTCGAGAAAAACTCACGAAGAATCAATGCAGTATGCGACGGTACATTATCTTGGTGTAAAAAACAAGAGTTGCTCCTCCTGATATTCCAACGATCGTGGATTCTCAAGCACCAATACTTTTATTTTATTGACGTGTTGATCATCAGTTGATGTTGATGACCGTCCTCATTCAAAAAAATTTGCTCGCGACAAAAAATTTTCATTGAAGGCCTGTTCCAATATTCTGAACGCTTCGGCACCAGAAATGTGATCCCGTACACAAAATATACTGGAATTTCTTTGTTGAATAAATTCGATCATCCAGATACGTAAATTTAACTGTAAACGTAACCTTGAATGAAATTTTCCAAGCACAGCTATTTTATTTATTTATTTCAAGTTTCTAAACCGACCTCTGGCATTCGAAAATCAAATACAATCATTCTAAGCTACAACTTTCAAGAATCTCCCGAGCCCAAAAATTTGCTCAACAAGTTTTGAAAAGTTTTCTAAAGGCGTCAGCCATGCTGAAGCCAAGACAAACGTTTGTCAGCAATCGACACTTATTTTCCAAAGGATCCACAAAGCACTGCAAGTGTATACGTATTTGTAGTTGTAAATCGCTTGCCAACACTTGGTTTAATACGAGTAGATTTATACCTGTTGAGACTCGTCAAAGTTCGTACATTTGCGCTGTGGGCGTTTGCAAGTATTTTATTGTTATTGTTGCAATTTATAGCGCCAGTGTTACTGTTATTATTTACTCTGTGTGTATTTTATGTGTTGCTTTTATTTTACTTTACTCTTCCTGGTGGTTGTAAGTTATGTGTGGCAATTTAAAATCAATCAAAGTTTGATCGAAAAGTTCATGGCGATAACGGTAAAATGTGATGGCGAGAGAAATATGAGTGTAGGTAAAAAAATATTGCAGTTTGAGCGTTATAGAAGCAAAAATGATAAATTATTTCAAAGTCTACAAAGTTTCTTTGTGTGATTGCTATCGTTTTGGGTTTTTGGGTTATATTTATTTGGAGTGGGTATTGTTAGTTTGGTGTGGAAGTGGTGGTGAGGTATCAGCTACGAATAAATGTATTTTTTGAAAGCCTGTATTGAAAATTTTTAGTCAATGTACCGGATACATGTCAAGAAATAACAACAATGCAGTAGATGATCTTGCACAAAGTTTAATCATTATTATATCCGAAGCCCTCTGAAGTATCAGAAATTGTCTACCAACTTGCTGGCTCGGAAATGTCTTCGGATCTAAGGGTGCCTGGTGGACGCTTAAAGCCGAGCCGAGAAGTATGCCGGGTGGTAAAAACTTGCAGCTCAAGATTCTTGAAATGATAAGCCTCTTCTTGAAAATGATAAGCCTGAATTGCCTAACTCTTTGTATAACTTCGAATTGACCAAGCACAGCTAGATAAGTCAATAGCTAAGGTAGTAAATAGACATGCAGGAATGGATGATAACACCTCATAATGTAGGTTACCATAAAGTACTAACCAACAATTTTCTTCGTATTTTAATAATCTTGGCATTCGAACTATGTAAGTGTAGAGGTCGTCTTTTAACTTCCTATCATATCATATGACTGATTCCTTGCTTTTTTCACTGCAAAATTGCGGTGTGTGCGGTAAATGATTGTAAGTTCGATATCTCAGAAACTTAGGAACTAGTTCGCGAATGTACAGACAGGCGGACATGGCTAAATCGACGCTAAACACTAATGTTTATACAATATAAAGTCTGCGATGTGTATTTCAGGGTATTATATTCCCTGTTTGCAGTATAAAAATGAAAGGAAAGGAAGAGTTCTCGAAAAAGTCTTATCCATATCATAAATTTATCTATGTAGTATGTTCATTTTATTTTAGTCGATACTTGAACCCATAAGTTGCCGGCTTTTTAACCGATTTTAGGCAATTACCAATATAAGTACGGCTGGGTAGAACTTAATTGAAAAACATACTAAAATCATAAACCGAATTTTTATCGGTGGCTATTTGTGATGTTGTACAACTACTTTAAGAAAGATAATCGGCTATAGTATGTTTAAAGAGAACCAAACCCTTCAAAAGGGACTTTCAATGAAAGTCGAAACTGTGAACCCGCGAGTACATATTTGATTTCTATTCGGGGACTCGAACCATGATTTTAAGAGTTAATTATCAGATGTTTATATCAGGGTTGGAAATCAGGTTTCCGGCGATTAACCTCTTCGAAAGGGTGGATTGAGCTCTTACTAGTTTTAACACGGAACTCAACTGAACTAGCCTGGTAGTAACAAATTTAATAGAAATATACAGTTCAGTTGAAGTCAGAATTTATATAGTATTTATCTGAGCAGCATTCCAAGATATTTACAAGAATTCTGACTTCAACTGAACTGTATATTTCTATAAAATTTGTTACTACCATACTAGTTCTGTTGAGTTCCGTGTAAAAACTTTATAGATATATATGTATGTGTATGTGTATGTTCCTGCAACAATAATTGTGCTCGAAATTGCATAAAATCACTGATGCGTGCCACATTATGATGGCCTAGATATGTGTGTGTGTGCTTTCAGTGCCACAAAATAACACATTAAGTACAACAACAAACTCAAACGCATGACTCGGCTATAACAAGAGTGATAACAAGATTGTTAGCTATTTATATAGAATACATACAAACATATATATAAAGATATTGATAACAGAATGGTAATTAAGTGCACATACGTAGGTTGCCTATTATATTTCAGGATTTCATAAACTTAGTGTTGCAATCTGACAGAACTTTATTGTGTAGTGTGTTTTTGATGTTAAACATACTCAAAACGTTTTGACATAAGAGCGCTATTTGTGTTATTTACAGTACCTTCAAATATTCATCCCGGCAAATTAACTGAACTTTCGTGGATTAGCTCAGCAACAGTGCATTGCTGAACTTAATTCAAGTTTTGGCGCTGAAGCTCCATCAAGGACCAGTGTTTATCGATGGTATGGTGCATCCAATTGAGGAGGTAGATCACTGTAAGACGAATTTTGTGAAGGTCGTCCAAAGTCAGCTGTTGTTTCGGAAAGTATTGCTGATGTGGGCAAACTTATATTGCAAGATTGACATGTGGCCTATGGTGAGATTGACAATTATAGGCATTAGTGGGACCAACACACATTCAGTATTTGGGAGATTAAAAAGCAAATTAAAAAAGTGCTTCGCAAACCGTCTATGACAACGTGACAGGTGATGAATCGTGAGCCCTAAAATAAACTCCTGTCGACTGTATGATTGAATTGAATACAACAAGGCTCTCATACATCGACTGGAATCACTGCATTTTTGAACACTCAGAACATGGATTTGATGACTAATCCACAATAAAGTTCTGGCTTGGCACTGAATGTCTGCTTTTTATTTCTGTATGAGAAAAATAAACTAAGAACCAAACATTGTCGGCACCCGAAGAGACGGCTGATGCGTTTGGAACGCATGTTTTAGAGATGTCTCGATCCGAATAGCAAAAGTGCTTCGACAATTAAATCAAATTCATGAAAAAGTGTATAGAACTTGATGGAGAATATTTTGAAAAACAAAAAGCGATTTTTTATGATTTGATTTTGTTCTCTAATTTTGAAATATAAAAGGCAACCTACGTGTTAAATGATGGCAATTATATTTGTATGCTAACAAACCCTAATTAGTTGTATTAAGTATTAAAGAAAATTTTTATGTTTAAATTTAAGCACTTTTGTGGAAAAAATCTATTCCTTGAAGAAAGACAGAATTGCATTTATTAAATATTTCCGAGAAAATGTAGTGTACATGCAGGAGCTGCAAGGATTATTAACTAATCAAGTTATTATTACAATTTCGTGCTGTTTTTAGTAATCTAAATATTTGTTCGAGCTTTGCTGTAAATTACATAATGATCTGGTAAAAATGAATGTATTATTTTTGCATTAATTTGAAGGTTTTATTTAGCATAGTTAGAATGATGTCAACTTTAAATTTAAATTCCTAGTAACACTCTCTTAGAAATCCTCGCAATTATTGGCAAAAAACTTGGTCGGTCCATTTCCAAGCTTACCGAGCTTCTGGCAAGTCACTATCGATATGTCTGGCCTGGTGTTGTTTTGATAGAACACAAATCTTCTCCTATTGTCCAAACTTAGCCGTTACTGGGCGATTACTTATTTCAGGTGGTTCTACTGTTGATAGTATAGGTCTGAGTCAAGAATTTGGCTCAAGGATAGATGCTCATAGTACCTACCAATGCCATTAAATACATAGCGAACTCTTACTGATCCTCAATCCAGACTTGGCCACCGTTTGCACTGGCTCACCGCGAATTGACAAGGACCGTTTCCATTTGACGTTGACGCAATTGATCCACTTCTTAATATCAGTAACATTTCCACGTTAAAAATACATCGTTTTTCTTGCGATTCAGCAGCGATTCGCTGATGGTAATTTGGTCCATGATTTCTTAAAAAACTTAAGAAATTCCAACTATACATTTCTTAGATCATTTTAGTCTTGATTTTTAAGCTTGTTTCTGGCAGACATCCACGGGATTTCAACTGAGTCGGACCATAGGAATAGCGGTGTCATAAACTGTCTGCCTCTTCTAAGCTCTTCAATGTTGAGCTTATAACTACATACATACTTTTTTACAGTGAAACGCAGCTTCTCAATAATTCTAGCCAATTTGCACGGATTTATGTTGGCATTTTGAATTTAGGTAAGGTTTAATTTTAGAAAACAGCATTTTGCTACCGCCTTAAGCTCGACAGCTCATAAAAAAAGGTGGAAAAATAAAATAAAAATGTGTAACAAAAGCAAATATTAATTACCGGCACTGTTGGCATATAAACTCGACTCAAGGCAATTTATTGCTACCAAGCTTATTGGTAGATTTTTATATTTACTTTCTACCACCTCTCTGTTACTCCTTCATATGTCGGCATTTTAATTTTTTCGTGCACTCACACTTCTACAGCGCTGCATTCTTGGAACGTCCTTGTCGTATTTCCTCTAATTTAAATTACACTTTGCGTATTTTACGGCGAGTGTATTTATGAGTTGCGGCATTTTAAAATTAAATTCTACGTGCACTCACTCACTTGCAAAAGTTTAATGCTTCAGAGATTCCGCAAGTTGTGGCATGTGGCCGAATCAGAGCAAGAGTGTTTCCAAGCAAGGTTATGCATGAGCGTGAGCATATTGTTTCAACACGCCTAACGGCTGCGTTATTCAATTAGGCCAATATATTTCCATTTTGGTGAGGGCCCACTAGGAATATACTTTCTACGGTTAGCATACGACACACCTCTGGAGAAAAATGTCCTGTAGCTGTGTAAGAGCCATGTACTTGTATATCGTTTGATGTTTCAAGTGTCCATTGAGTTTTTTGAGAAAAAGATTTCTGCTTTTCGACAACCAGACGCATTCGGTTAGATCATGTTAAAACGTTGATACTGCTGCAATTGTATCTTACTTGAATAGCCTAGAACGCCGTTCCGTTGTGGTACTTAAAACTCTCATATCATAAAGACCTTAAAGACCCTTGCGATACAAATTTGTTGAGGAAATTGATATCTGTTTCGGTTACCTCCCCTAATTCGCCGAAAATATGACAGCTAAGAGCCTCAGCTTCAGTCTTGGAAAAGCTAGACAATGGAGAAGAAAGTACTTGGATGTTTCTGCCTCATCTTCCTCCTTTGACAATTTGCGTTCGATAAAGTAGCTAGCCTTACCGTATGGATATCTATTGGAAAATGTTCAGTCTGAACTTTAATGATTGTAGTAAGATGAATTTGGCTGAAAGCATGGAGCTCAGTGGACCTTTACTACCTACTCTAGACCAGAATGATCTAGCTATCGCACATGAGTTCGTCCTCGATCAACGCCTACTCACGTAAGGTATAGGTCCAACGCTAGAACGAAGAAGGGCAAGGTTCCAGTTCGTTCGCACTCCCTTGCAAGCAATTTGTAGTTACTAGCGATCTGGTATGGCCAGATGCTACTTATAGTTCTTGGAGTTTGGACTCTCCAATGTAGTAATTAAACTAGACATTAGTCAATTCTGTTATTACTGAAGTGGCTGACGCGATTTTGACGGTATAGCGGGTTATGGATTGTACGAAAGATTCCAAACTCAGTTTTGAACCGGTCTAAAGATATATTATATTAAATGTTTCTTTTAGAGCTATCCCTATTTAATACAGTTTCAGCTTTCCTATGGGTCACCTCTGTATATTTTAGCTTATAATTAGGAGCCGTGTTGACCACCTTAGGTGTATTTGCAGCCATCTTTAAATTAAATTTAACATTCTTTACATAAATCTGCTGCCATAATTACAAAAGATTGCAGATTTTTCATGCTTTATATTTTTTAGCATATTTAATTGAGCTTGGCGGCTTCGCACAATTCACCGCAAAGCATGTTCATTTCAATTAATTAAATTCATAAAACCAAATTTAATAGCTAGAATCCTGAGACCAGTCGGTTGTGTAATAAAAAATAGCCAACGAGAATTTTTAAAACGGTCTAAGTACCTATTGCGGTCTGAGTAGAGCTTATGGCTGTTTCGTGGAACTAATTACGGTTGAGTTTATGTTTTTAGGTGATGTGAGATATTTTTAAAGCCTAAAAATGTGGTGGAATATAAAAATTGTTATGAGGGTCAATTGCTAGATCTACTTTGTAGGAAATTTGGTCAGTGATAAGGTGGCTCTCTTCGCTTGCAAAGTGAAAAAAGTGAGTACTGTGAAAATTTAAATTTCTCGCAACTGCCTCACCAACGCTGAAATAAACATAATCAGAACATTTATAAAGACTGGATCAGCTTTCCTTATAAGAGTATATAAGAGTATATAAGTGTATCATGAGCACATTTTACGTCGAGATCTTATAATGAAAAAGTATAAAATACTGTTTGTGCAAGAACTGAAGTCACTTGACCTTCCCAAGCAACATCGCTTCACTCTATTGGTTCTTGAAAAGTTCTCAGAAGATCCGACGTTCTCGAGCCAATTACATTAACAAGCAAAATTTCTTAAGTTAAGACGAAGAGCAACCTGAAGAGATCCAAGAGCTGTAATTTCATTCAGTAAAAACCACTATTTGGTGCGGTTTGTAGGCCGGTGGGATCATTGGTCCTTATTTCTTCTAAAATGGTGGCGGTGAGAACGAAACCATCAATGGTGACCGTTATCGCCATGACAATCGACTTGAAACTGAAGCTCATGATCTCGGTTGGTTTCAACAAAGCCGCGCCACTTCTCACACATCGCATCAATCAATGGATTTATTGGGAGAACACTTCGGTGAGCAAATACTTTCACGTTTTGGGACTCTCGGTTGGCCACCAAGATCATGTCGTATCACACTGTTAGACTTTTGCTGTGGGGACATGTAAAGTCTGAAGTTTATGCGGACAAGTCCGCCTCGATTCAGGCCTTAGAGCAAAATTACAGGTCAAAATGTCAGTTACTAGTCAAAATGCTCGAGGTCATCGAAAATTGAGCTTAAGGGATGGACCATCTGAGATGTAGGCGTGGCTAACATTTGAAAAAGATAATCTTCAAAAAATAAATGCCAAAAAGTGTTTTCTTTTCGAATGATAATAAACATTATCTATCAAATTTGAAGTTCTGTGTTTTTTCATTTAAAAAGTAGGGAGTCACTACTAAATTTTTCTTTCCGACGCGACAGGAATGATAAAGCCATATTTTTTTTATTTCATAGTTATTATGTTGAAGTTTTTAAATTTTCTTTTTTATTTCTAAAACCGTGCATACGATAATCTATTTAAAATCCTACATATGCCAGCAGATATCTCATAGATTTTATGAACGTCAGCCAATACCAGTTAAGCAGCAAGCAAACGTTGAATTTGTTGATTTTTACAATCTCTTAGCCACTTTAACTACTTTAGTTTACGAGCTTTTGGCTTTCATGGCTTGGTGTCACTATCTTGGCCTCGGTTTAAGCAGAAATTCCATAAAAATGCCACTAAATGCTTTCACGTAATCTCTACATCCATTTAAAGTTATAGCTTGCCACAAATAGTTATCGTCTCTTATTTATACATATATGAATTAACGTTCATGGTAATGGCTCTGTGCTAACACCTTGTGGCATATGGTTCGAATGTCACGCTCATTAAAGCAGATGTCAGTTGAACAGTGAATGAACAAATAAATGCGGAAATGATATGTTTATATTAAGAAAGCTTTAAAGCGATATGAAAGGGCTAAAGGTTGATTGTGTAGGAAATATTTACTAATTTTAAACAAAAGACGGGAGACCAAAAGATCTTAGCGTCAACCTCAGGCCCAGTATCCATTTCAGTCCCTGCTTCAGTAGCCATAGATTCATTATTTGTCTCTAATTTGTGGTAGCCGTGCTCACAATGTAAGACTAAGGCTCAGTTCTAATTTAAACTCTCGATCAGTTAGAGATTCTTAATTTGTGGTAGTCTATTTCTGATTTTCAGTATAGGGCTACATCCCAAACTCGCTTGGCTCAATCTGCTTTTATCACAGACACAGTCTTCGTATGACTATCAGTCTCTACACAAAACTCTGTGTACATTTCAATCAAAGTTCCAGTGTCAGCCAGATTAGTTACAGTTCCGGCTTCACTCTGGTTAAGTTCTTGAAAACGAGAGGTCAGATACAGTCTTACGTCACAGTCTTAGTCTCCGTCTCCAGCTTAGTCTTCATATCCACCTCTGTTTCAATTTCAGTCTCATTCCCAGCTTTAACCTCATTCTGAGTTTTAGTATTATTCTCATTCTTAGTATCAGAGAATTCTCAGTCTTAACCTCATTTTCAGTTAAAATCTCAAATACATTCTCAATTTCAGTCCCAGCTTCAATTTCACCTCACCTTCAGGATAAGTGACAACAGAGACAACAGTCTCACTTTTAATCTCAGCCGTAGAAGGCTCAATCTTGGTCTATGTCTCAGTCGCAGTCCCAGTCCCAGTCCCAGTACCAGTCCTAGTCCCAGTCTCAGTCTCAGTCTCAGCCTCGGTCTCGGTCTCAGTCTCGGTCTCGGTCTCAGTCTCAGTCTCAGTCTCAGTCTCAGTCTCAGACTCAGTCCTAGTCCCAGTGCCAGTCCCAGTCCCAGTCCCAGTTCCAGTCCCAGTCCCAGTCCCAGTCCCAATCCCAGTCCCAGTCCCAGTCCCAGTCCCAGTCCCAGTCCCAGTCCCAGTGCCCGTCCCAGTCCCAGTCCCAGCCCCAGTCCCAGTCCCATTCTCACTCTCTTTCTCAGCTTCATTATAAGTTCCAGCATCAGCCTCAATTATAGTCTCAGTTTCAAATATTCCATCGTCTATATATCTATACGTTTCAGCTTTGGTCGAAACCCCAGTTTTCAATTCCCTCACGATCTCTCTTTCGTTTCCAGTGTAAATTTTAGTCAGAGTCTCGTCGTCCCAGCTGTATTTCCCCCTTGTACCGTACATTTACACTTGTTTTTTGCAGATTATTTTTAATTTCTACCTCCTGTTCCTTCCGTTCCCCATACCGCCAACACCCAACACCCCCTAGATATTAGCCCACAACGCGTAGGCATTAATTATTTTCGCAACTTATCACTGTCACTGTGCATAACGGTTGTTATATGATTTCCAACCCCCAAACGCACACAAATCTTCATGCATATGTATATAAAAGTGAATTGTTTTGTAAATACTCTTATATAGCTGTGTGGGTAGGAGCCGTTACGCTATGTGCCTATGTGTGCTTGTGTGTGTGTGATAATGAAAAATTGCCAGTCATACATTTAAGCTCTGCAAAGCTGACAGGGCAGTAGGCAGCCACTTTCAAGTTCAACTGTGTCTACACACACATACATATGTATGCATGCATGTTGTTGTTGAATTTCCATATGCACAAATGTATGTATGTGTAAGCGTGCATGTTAATATTTCAGCCAGCCTGTATGCCAGTCTATTTTTCTTATTAAGTTATTCATTGTTTAACGTAGACAAGTGTTTAAATACCTCACGCACACATGCATACATATTTCCGCAGACGCTTGACTCTCACCTCTGTATATATGTATAAATACACATATTTTCATGCCCACTTCAAGCGTGTATTTGCATGGCGCGTTGTTGGCAGGCATTATTTTCTGCCGGCTCATAAATATTCTCGTATGAATAATGACTTGCATACTTTTAGGCAATTATTTCCAAGCGCGCACACACATACACACAGACAACAAAGACTGAGTTGCTGACACAAATGTGCGCCATTGAACACCTGACATTGCGCTCGGCTAAAAAACATTTAGCGAACTCAATTAAGTCGTTGCACCTGACGATTACTCTTAATGCACTGCTGCAGCTGTGTTGGATGAGTGGCGCCGCTGCGTATGAGTAACAATTATTTTTCTGAACGCAGGCTTTGTGTTGTAATTGCAACTTAATGGTGCAATTTCCTATGTAGTTGCTGAAGTAGCGCACGTTTCCGAAAGTTGCTGGTAGTCTTTCAATACCTTCTCAACTTGCATGGAGTTAAAAGGGTGCCTAAATCATTCCAAGAAGGGTGGCGGTACGTTGAAGATCTATGGTACTTATCTTTGCTCTTGAAATATTGCATATAAGCTTATTGCGCCTAAAATCTTCTCTCCTATAAATACTCTCTAAGCAATTATTTTGCAATCAAACCTCTTGGTTGTTCTAATTTGTGTGACAAAAGCTACTAAAATGCGGCTAGAAAAGTCTTGGCAGTCATATTTAGTCTAAGGATCAGCGTTATAAAGGAAATCGTGGAAGTAGGAAATTATTCAGTTGTAAAGCTTTGCATTTATTTTATATAAACATTATTTTTTAGAGCAAACTCTTCTCGTCCAATGCAAAAACGAGGGCGCCACAAAATACCAAGAAAAAAATTTCCTAGGCAACCACAATCTCTTCAATCCACCCAAATTTTAATCAAGATAGGGGCTTTTTCAAGTTTGGAAATAAAAAAGAACTCAGGCGCGGCCAAGTCTCAAGAATACGGTGGACGGGTCGGAAGTTCGTATGCGCATTACTTCGTGGCGATGACGTGAACCTTAACTGTTGCATTGTCGTTAGAGAAGTAACACTTTTTTCTAGTGTTTCTGCCTTGCCTATTCGAATCGTTTCAATAATTCGTTAGAATAGAGTTCTGCTGCCGTTTCTTCTTTCTCCAGCTAGTCAAAGCTTTGTGCATCTCGTGAATCACAAACTTCTTTCCGGCCTATAGGATCGTTCTCGAAGTAGATTCACCGGGAGGAGGATCAGTTTTTCGACTGTACTTTGGTCTCTTGTATGCATTAGAGTCTCTTTTCCCTTCCCAGGTTTTCATGGTAGTACACAGTCTATGAATCCCAGATAACCATTCATTTTCCGGCCGATAGCATCGTGTTTGTCTTTTCTGAAGTGGGTTCGCCCAGTGAGACTCACTGTTTCGACTGATCTTTGGGCGCTGGTATGCATCAGTGGCTCCATGATATGGCGATGGCAACGAATCGATCTAGATTTCATTTCAGCTGCTGTATAGAGGTCTCATAGCTGCGCTGTGTTACATTTCGCCGTCGAGTCGGCGCAATAACTTTAAAGACCAGTGACCGTTTTTCCTTCTTTTCTATGTAGTTTAAGTAGTTCACAGGCCGCGAATTCCAGGTAACCGTTTATTTTTCGGCATCGTTTTTGTCTGCTCTGGTATGCATCAGTGGTTCAACGACGGCATCGAATAGATCTACATCCGGCTTGAGATTTCACTTCAGATTCAGTGGTCTCATCCTTACTCTTATTGTGCAGATTTTAAAATCTCTATTATTTCATGTTACTTAAAGATATTACATATCATTTGAACATTAAAGATACTGAAAGCTTATGACATATTCAGATAATTTGCTGTCAATTTTCATTACCGTCATATATATGTTTACATATGTATTTACCAAAATGTCCTTGTACACAAAAATTCCTTTGCTAATCAAATATTGTGTTATATTCCCACTATATATCTCTATTTTCTCATCTTTGTTGCTTTCTTTTGGTAATCTGTATACATTTGGCTTAACGCCAATTGACATGTAATCATAATTTCTCGCTGAAATCATTACATTTATTTAAATTGATGTTGTTTTTCCTCACTTGCCATAACACATTTCGACAACTAACTGAAATTATGTAAGCAAAATGTTGCGCTGCTTTGCAGAATTAGTAACAACAATAACATATTTGCATTTAGGTTCAACATTTCTGCAATGGAAATATTCGAAAAACCACAGAAACCACCGAAATTGTGGTTATGCGGGCTTAGCATTTGCTTTGCAACAATCTATTGGCATTTATTGGCTCGACTTGCTGAAAAAACAACAAATATTTGTATAACTTAGTCTACATTAAGTGAAGGTAAAATATGTAAAGTGAGTCTACATTTGCAATATGTCTGTGTGTGAGATGGAAATTGCTAAATATTTAATTCCAAACTGTTCAATTTGTCATTCGTGATTATACAACTGTTCGTTTGCTTTTTCTTCTGACTCGAAAGCTTTCAACATCAAAAGGTGATTGCTTCGATTTGATACAAGTTTTATTGTCACTCAATTAAGTAATTTAAATACTAGGTTTGATTACCTAAATATATTTTTAAGTCCAGTGATCATTCTCTTCTCACAGTTTCTGGCGCATCTCTTGGTACTTTTTCTTCCAAGTTTAAAGTTTTAATAAAAACCCTTTCACCTGAAAAATAAACTAGAGATGTTCAGCTGCTTCTTATTAAACCGTTTTTCTCTTTCGAAACTAACTTCCGATTTTCTCCTATAGCTTCGGCCAAGAGACTTTATATTCTCACATAAAATTAAATATACATACATACATATACTGGATATGCAATATGTGTATGGAGCCTGACCCTTTAACCATCCAGAAATACACCGCCTTTGGAACTTACGGCCACCAATACCTTTAGTCATTAAAAGCCATAGCAGTGTAAACGATATTGCGAATGTCTGTTTCTTCGTGTCAGTCTCAGCCAATTTGAGTCTTGGTCTCAATCTCTATTACAGCCTTGGTCTCAACCTCATTTTCATTCTCAGTCTCAGTCACGGTCTCAGTCTCAGTATCAGTCTCAGTATCAGTCTCATTCCCTCTGCGTCTCAGTCTAGTTTTTAGTCTCACTCTTAGCTCCAGTCTAAGTTTCAGTCTTAGTTTTAATCTCAGTCTCTGCTTCATTTTAGGTTTCAGTCTCACTGCTAGTGTTCCAGTTTCAGTCAGAGTCTCATTGGAACTATGAATTTCAGTCTCACTCTTAGGCTCACCTCACTCAGTCTCACTCAGGGTCCCAGTCACAGTTTCGATGTAAGTCTTACTGTCAGTCTTAATTCCTGCGTCTCAGTCTTGGGTTTAGTCTCACTCTCACTCTCACTCTCAGTCACGGTCTCGGTCTCGGTCTCAGTCTTAGTTTTAACCTCAACCTCATTCTTGATCTGAGCCTTATTAGCAGTGTCGCAATCTCATTTTCAGTCTCAGTCACGGTGTCTCATTCCCTCTGCGTCTCAGTCTAGTTTTTAGTCTCACTCTTAGCTCCAGTCTAAGTTTCAGTTTTAGTTTTAATCTCAATCTCTGCTTCATTTTAGGTTTCAGTCTCACTGCTAGTGTTTCAGTTTCAGTCAGAGTCTCATTGGAACTATGAATTTCGGTCTCATTCTTAGACTCACCTCACTAACGCTTCTAGCCGCTTAAACCGAGACCATTTGCAAACCAGGATTATGACTTTTTTGAAATTTTTAATAAAAACCATTTTTCAAAGTTTTACTTTTGCTAAATTTTAATTATTTTTAAGTAGTGGCTTCAAAACAATGTTAAAAGTTCCCTTTGAAGAGTCTCTGGTACTTCGAAGAATGCTTGCTTATTTAACTCGTGTTGCAAAGAAAGTAGCATTCGGAATTTGGATTAATTTTTTGAATAGAATTTCAAATCAACGGAGCTATGAATGCCAATCTCAACAAATTCACAAGTTCAAGCCTGAACTCATGACAGCGGTCTGGTCATAATAACCGGTCAAAGCAATGCATATCCCACATTCAGTTAATCCACTCTGACCCAATTCACATACTGTATTCAGCTATCCGCTACACGGCTTTTCAAATTTCCACTACCTTGCGAATGAGCTGTTTGCCTAAGTGAGAGCTCAGTGTCGGGAACGCAAGCAACTGGAAACCGCTATTTGGTTGCATGACAACACCTACGCTAAACTCGCCGTGAACCTATGTAATTAATGCATGGAGTTGCCATGTGTTCGCATATTTGTTTGATATATTATAGTTACTTGCTATTATTGTCATTTTCAGTTTTTGTTGTTGCTGTTGAGTGTGCTGAGTGTTGTCAGTAGTGTCGGTATTGTTTCCTTGACGTTGACAGAAGAGCAAATAAATCTTGAGCACGCTGGTGCGCATTTGTACTGGTACTCTCATGCAAATGGCAATCGTGGTAGAAGCAAATGTTCTGGTTGCGAAAGGCCCAAATGGAAATGAGTGAGATTTATCTTAAGCAATTTAGTTTGATGTTGTTTTGAAAAGTACAACAATTTTGTTGGAAATATTTTCAGATATGCTTCTAAAAGCAATTTTTAGAGAACTTACGCTGTTTGTGAGTAAATTTTATATTTTGGATTTTTAAAATAAAATGCCCATTAAAATCGTGTAAAAAAGTATGAGTATAGTATAGTTTAAAAAAGAAAAGTAATAAAAAAATTAAGAAAATATTATGAAAAAAATTTTGATAAAGATTTATAAAAAACAATAAAATTAAAAAATATAAAGTGAAAAGTTCAGGTAAAATAAAATGGAATAAAAATTAAAAAAAATAAATTTTAAAAATATTTTTTACGAGTAAAAGTTGTTTTTACAAAAATATTAAGCAGGTCAAAAGTATCAAATTTTTGAAAATTTTGTTTTTGTAATTTTTTGTTTTGTAAATTTAAAAATTTAAAAAACTTTAGTGTTATATTGACATTTTTTTAAAAGCTAAATACTTTTATACATTTTTAAAATTTTATTAAAAAAATATAAAAGCTATATTTTTTTATTTCAATTGAGTTTTTTATTTTGTTAATTTTTAAATTATCATTCAATGCACGTACAAAATTTCAAAAACAACAAATAATTTCTTCAATAAATAACAAAAAAAAAATGAAATTATTTTTTTAAAATACTTTTTTGTCTTTTTTTAAAAATCGCCAAATTAGAAAGGTAATGGTGATGATGAAATTTGATATTATATTTAATATGCAGCTGGTATTTTCTATTTCTGATAAAATTTTTATATTCTATACTTTTTAATTTTTGTTCAAAGAAAAATTTAATAAAAAATACAAGAGCATATAGTTAACAATTTTAATTTTTCTATTAAATATTTTTTAATATAGATACATATGCAAATCTATAAATAGTTAAGACGAGGTTATTTAATTTGTTTTTATAAAAAAAAATATGTAGAAATTTCGTTTTTTTTTATTTTCGTTGATTCTAAACAATTTTTTAAAAAAAGTTTTTTTATGATATTTCCTAATTAAAAATATAATGATTATGGATATTTCAGTAACTTAGACAATATTTACATATTTCATAAATAAATTTTAATATTTATTTTTATCTTTAAATAAAAATGATTAATAAATTTTAGCTTCTGATGTACTAAAAAACAACAAAAAATCGAAAAAATTTATAAAAACATTTTATAAAAAAAGATATGTTGAAATTTCTTTTTTTTTCGTTGATTCTCAAATATTTTCTTAAAAAAGATTTTTTTTATAATATTTCCTAATTAAAAATATAATGATTATGGAAATTTCAGTAACTTAGGCAATATTTACATATTTCATAAATAAATTTTAATATTTATCTTTTTTTTTTAATTAAAAATGATTAGTAAATTTCATCTACTGACATATTAAAAAAAAAACAAAAAAATCGAAAAGATTCGAATATTAAATGTTTGGAGTTTTATTTTAATTTATCTTAATTTAATATTTTAATATTTTTTTTACTTTGTTAATTTTTCAATTGGATTTAATTTTTCACATGGAATTACAAAATTTCCTAAAAAACTATAAATTTCTTCTAATATAATATATATGTTATATTTCTACCTCAATCCAGTTATAAAATTTCCAAATTTCCAACCGTAATAAATATTCAATTATAGTTTACTACCGCGACCTCGCCATAATTATTATTATAATATGTGTGTATATTTACAAGCATATAAATACGTGTGTATGCCTGTGTAACAATGTGTGTGTGTACCGTTTCGCTGCGGTGTATTGTTTGCTAATTAACAAAGCGCTACGGTGACGAGCTCTATTGTGTTCGGTTCACTCACTTGAGCTGGCAACAATGCCAATAGCAGCGACAACAACAACAAAGGCGACGATAATGACGCTGACGACGATGACGACGACACATCACTCTAAGTAGACACAGGTGAGTAACCATACGAACACAAACGCACACGCACATACTCTTACCTTACAGATACGGTGTTGTTGCTTTGACACTGTTTGCTTGGCCCTGTGAGTTCAGCTGCACCCCCGCACCCCTATTAATGCTGCTACATACAGTTCAGCTGCTGTTTCAGCGTTGCTCTTGTTGTTTTTGTTGTTGTTACTGCTGTCAACGTCATTTGATTCTACCGCTTGCCGCCTTTTGTTGTTGCTGCTGTTTGTTAGCCCTCTCATTGTTACTGTTGTTGTTGTTGTTGTTGGAGAAACCGTTTTGTTTGTTGTTATTGTTTTTGCTGTAGTTGGCTCATTGATGAAGTTGTTATGACCACCTGACGCACAAGTGTATTTAATGAAGCCGCTTACTTGTTGGTCCTGTGTACGCAGTAGCATACTTCAAGGCGTGCGCACGCATACACATGGCGCTTACCTTCCTGTGCACTTGTGTAATGAGTGGCAGCAACTTTACCCACATAATGTATACAAACACACATATATTTGTATTAAAAAACGCAAATGTGGATCACATAATATGCAACCATGGCATCATTTAGAAAAGTATGTGAAGTACTGCTTGCAATCATTGTTGTTGTTGCTATTGTTTTTCATTATTAGATAGAAAACACTTTAGCTACTCAGTTGAGTTGAATATATTTAATTTCATAGCTAGTAACATATAAGTACAGGGTGGTCCAAATTAAAGCTTTTTGCTTTTTTTACGAAAACTTTTTAACGAACCAAATCGGTATAAAAATGGTATCTATAAAGTCATTACTCCAAACGAAGCAATTTCGGAGCTCACCAGATCTAAATTGATCTAAAAACCCGACAAGAAGCTGAAAAAAGTTAATAATGAGTATGCTGAAGAGCAGACCTTATGGGTTTCGGCTTTTTCAACCAACATAGCGGAACACTAATGATTCGCAACTCACATGGGTTTTCATACCGAGCTTCCTTCACTGGTTATCGCCTTTTAATCTTTTTTAAATCCGTCAAACAGAGCAGCGACGTATAAAAGGCTTAATTGAGCTCCTTTTTTGGACTTGCGGGTTCGTCAGAGTTGCTGACCTTACAACACTCAGTTTGGGTTTAAACGACCGAAAACCTTTTTGATGTTAATAAGAAGTAGGCAGTCGGAGATGTAGGAAAACAATGTAGGTTTGAAATTAAAAAATTGTATGTGGCCAATGTAATCAAGTCTACTTAAATCATTGTGATCGACAGTTGAACCCTATCTCATAAGCCTCGATGTTAAGTCCTCTTATATTACAAACATTTGTATTAGTAGCCACTTCTTTTGGCTCGTAATGTCCGAACTAGGACTCATTTTTGATTTCAGAGAAGTAACTTTAAGCCTTCTAATAGCCATAACAGTTCTCATAACCAAGATCAGTTAATATCAATGCTTTTTCTGTTATCTTCAGTATATTATTCGATTTTGTTCGACGATTTGATTGATATTAAAATGTCTGCATTAAACAAACAAGTTTAACATATTATTACGAAAAAGTTGTGGTCTTTCCAAAGATAAGCGTAACTCTACGTCCGTAATATCACAGAGATTCAGTAATTATGTTATTTGGACTGTTGGTGGTGCTACGTTCACAATATTGACTTATAAAGCTAAAAAGCTAAAGAGACCAATGACTACAAATACCAACAAAAGTAGTCTAATGGTTTTAAATCAGCACTTCTTGGAGGCCATTCAATGTCACAATTCCTGGAAATAATCCAATTTTCAGACTCTTTTCGCAATAATTCGATTATTGCACGTGCGGTGTGGCACGTAGCGCCGTTTTGTTCCGACCAGATGTTGTCAAGATCAACTTCTTCCAATTGCGGCCATAAAAAGTTGGCTATCATCGAACTACACCGCTCTCCGTGGACAGTAATGTTGTCACCAGCTTTAATTCGAAAAAAGTGTGGACCGATTCCATGGTTGTTCATGAATAATTTGTGGATTTTCTTCGGTCCAGAATCGACAGTTTTGTTTATTTACTACTCGGAAGTAAGCCCCATAAGAAAAGTGATTTACTTAAAAAATCATTATCGTTTTCAAGTTGTTTCAAGACAAAATCAGCAAATTCACGACGTTTAAAATGGTCTAATGGCTTCAGTTCTTGAGTGAGCCCCAATCCTTTCTCAGAATCCGTAAGGTTGTGGTTACAGTCATTATCAATTCTTGAAAACGACTTAGAAACGACAAATTGCTGTCGTCAGCTACATTTGCCTGTACGGCAGCAATTTTTCAATTACTTCGAGCCGTTCTTTGTCCAATTGGCACTTGAACACAAACGATACTTAGAAACTACATCATCGCTATTGGAAAACACGATATGTTGTCCTTTGTGCTGACAGAAGAAAAGGCATATCGAATTTTCCAGCTTTCGTGACAGTTCACTTATTTCAACACTTAACCTGAGGATCCTAAATCAGACCAAAGAAATACAGACTTACAGCACCATTTTAGTCGTTTTTTCGCAACTTTAGGAATTGTTTATTGATAGAGGCAGGGTTTTCCGAACTTTATAGATTAGAAATTGATTCGCGGAACATTATTGTGTTATCAGGGATAGACCCTTATCTACTGACGGAATGTTTAAAACGATAATGGATGAAGCTCAAATCAGCTTTGCTGGGAGTTTGTTATGTACGTACTCAGCTTAGTGGACCTACTTATTCGAGAATCATGTTACAAGTACGTTTCCGGTCGGTCAGCTGTCGACCTAAAATAAAAGTTTGTTAGTAGAAACAAAACTTCATTTTTTGCCGTGGTACGTGGTTTGAGAGGAGACTTAATTCTGGTACCACCGGGATTGAAGCTTTCGTTTCAATCTACTCGTGTGGGAAGTATAATGCTGGCTGCGGTTTAAACTCAAATGCGAGAAGAGCTGACCTTCTGTCAGTTCAATATGGATTCTCATAGTGCCGAGTGCCAGGCTCTGAGTATGGCAGAGGTTCTAGATTCGCCTCGAACTCAATCGAGTTGTTGTCGTAGCGGCAGAACCCTGCCGAGTTGACAGTCCTTCGCTGGATACCAAATCCGGGTCCGGTTACGTAGACCCGACTGCCGTTAGAACGGGTGTACAATCCATCCTTCCAATTGCCAAGAACTATTCTGTGGGGTCCTAAATGTATTGCTTTGATTTGCTTGCTCTTTAGCACATACCGGATGACATCATCGAAGTCAGAAAGATTCATTTTGTTTTACCGCAATGGCTATAGCTTTGAAAGCTTTTGTGATGAGCTCACCGGAATTTGATCTCTGAGGTCCCCCGGTTTCAAAGTCAAAGCACGTCGATGGCTCGGTTTTGTATACAAAATCGCTTCTTCCTTTGTATCGAAACAAAAATTGAGGGCCAATCACAGCCGTTTGAAGAGTCCAATGGACCCTTCAAACATATGATTGTGGATGAGTGCGCTGAAGCTTCCTCTCTTTTCAGCGCCACTGAAGCATTGTGTCCCTGATTGCCGTTAGTGAAAATCGTTTCAAAAGCCCGTTTGTGCTTTAAAAACCTGCAAAGCATTAATTCCTCATAACCAATAGCCTTTTGTTCCAATAATAGCTTGACTCTCTGCAGTACAGCGCATTATTTATAGCACAAATACATTTTCTAGCTTGTAATTAAAATGTGAAAATCATTAAGATTCACAGTAATGATTATTTAAGCACTCAGTGGGTATATGATTAGCTGAGTGCTGATTAATTCATAGAATTTCGCTGCTAACTGTATAGTATGTATATTATTGGAAGGGTAGCAATAATTCTAAACTAAACTTGAATATATAAAATCAAAGCTTTTATGAGAATTGTATGCAATAATCAATAGAATACCGCTAACATGTGGGAGTTGGTAATTAAATTGGCTACCTTCTGATATATGAGTGGTTGTGTGAGTGTATTTGCGTTAGTGTAGTAACGGCAGCAGCAGTTCAATATGCTTAGAAGTGTTTGTCGACGAGTGGTGTGAGCAAATAAATGCAAGTATCTATGTGTGTATGTATGTGTGCTAATAGGTGGGTGCTCATATTACAAGAAGGCGCCTTTCAAGCGCTACAACTAGCTGCTCACAGTACTTTACTTTTCATGCGTGCTTTTGTATTTATATAAACTTGTTTACACTGTACAACGCTTTACAACTAATTGACGTTCTGTTGACTTCAATTGAATGGTAAAAATAAATTTAATTGGCTATGTAGGGGTATGTATTTTTATGTCTTTGTGCAAGTAAATGCTCTAATGCGCATTTAAGCTGGCTTGTTTACCTTAGTTTGAAGCTTTACTGAGTGGTCTGCTGCTAATTTTTGAGCGCTCAAGTAGTAAATTATTTTTGCCACTAACACTGCTGATCAGTATCGAGTTTACGCCTCAGGTTTCTGAGGTTTGCCTAAGTCTTCAATGCAAATGCTTGAAAAAACCAATGAATAGGAGTTATTTGGTAATTTTTTGAACTTTGAGAGCTAATGGCAATAGTTATTTTTGACGAAGTTATTAAGTGGAGCATATGTTTCACCTTTTCCTTGCAAGATGTTACGAAATTGTACTCTTACTTTACTCAGAAAGCCTTTAGCTTCCAACAATCAGTTGTCGAAAAACTCTATAATTGGAAAGTTGGACGAGATGTGCTCTCCAGCGGTATCGCTGTTTTTGGTTCGCTATACTATACTGACGCCGTTTTTCTGTTAGCAAAACACAGCACTTGATCTTATTATTTATTAGTGCTATTCCATTGAAGACCAAGAGCTACTAAATAATATATTTTTCCTAAGCCGTTTTTCCAAAAAATTAATACCTATCTCATGTTTGAGTTTTCACTGAAGTCTTGCTGGGTCTAAAGTTATCGAAATTTCAATTATAACACTTCTTCTTTGTACTATTAGTATATATGATGATCCAGTCACAGTGGAATGAACAAGATCGCCACCGAATTGGAGCTTATTGCCACTTCCGTAGTAATTTTTTGTTTTGCGAAACTGCTTAGTGAAGCCCAAGTCGCTATCCTTTTCCGCCAGATGGCGTCAATTCCTTTCCTGGCATCCACCGAAAGCTTCCAACGCTATCAATACCTCAAAACCTGCAAAGTCAGGTTTAATTTGAACTACTCGAATAGACTCAGATAACCGTTGATGTTTATTTATTAAAGTTTAATTTCAGGCTTTATTCGACTCCTAGACTGCCAAGACCCTTTAACTGCTCGATTTTGTGATTCTGTCACCGTGATTGCTGTGCGAAACCGTTCACTGAAACACAGATTGTTTCCTTCCTCCACCTGATGGCTGTAATTTCTTTTTGGAGCTAAAAAAAGGCTTCTTGCGTTGAAAGCATATATTAACTGTAAACTTTTATTCTAATAGAGTTGGCATCAATTCGGGTGAGGTATTTCGGTCAAACAATCGTTTATCTTGAATACCTTTAGTGTGTTAGCGTCTTAATATAATAAATAGAGTTTTTCATTTTATTCTGTTAGGCTATAAATGTTAATTTAATGCAAAGACCTTCAGCCTTTCTGTGCTTCTTTTATTTGAACACTGCAAGAACCTTCTTCTTGATGTTTCAGGCTATTTCGTATCACTTCCTTCCACAAATTGCAAGTAGATGGCTATCATGAGCCAAGCAACTCACTATACGCAAATTGAACTCGCAAGTTAGACTTCTCTCAGAACGTTATCACTGTCTTCTTATTTTTGAGATGTAAAATGTATTAGTTTAACATACTTGATTTTAAGTAGAGGGGTGTGTTCCATTTAAAATGGTGAACCGTGGAACTCGAAACTCTCTAGCAATCGCAAACCTGTAAAGGTGATGCTTGTGTAGTTCTAAATATTAATATGGCATAAGACAGTTCTCAAAACCCACTGAGCAGCCAATTATTATAATTTTTAGTCTTTTAAAAAGTTTCAGGTAAGTTGAGTAGACATTTTTGTAACCAGAATTCTTTTTATCTATACCGGAACTCAAGAGCTTTATCTCCTAATTTATCTCGAAGGACTTTCTTAATGTGTATAAGGAATAATTGTTCGATTGCTAACATAGTAATTAGTTAGAAAACAACCCTATTTTTAATCGCTTAGTTCATATACATATAACAAATTTGTAAAAGACACTAGCAGGAAGGTAAGATAACCTTAGTTCCATATAGGTAAAGCCTCCAATATGAAAAAAGTAGACCTGATAATGTAGATTTCGCTATAAGTATAGCTTATGCAGGCACTCATGGTACTAGTAAAGGAGCGACAATCAACTTGTAATCACTTAATGTCGCTCTCAAGTTGAATTAAAATAATTATTTGACGGCCAGTGTATTATGTATGTTTGCATATACGTATGTATCAATGTAGGAAAATTCTTTATTTCCAATGTTTGTTTTTAGCTGCTTTAACCGCCGTCAGTTGCAGCTCAATTAAGAATAACAACAACAAGAAATAATGCCATCGCTTGTCATTGGCATGTTCTGCGTAAATAAAATTCCGTGGCGATGGACACTTAATCTAGCAAAGCAATGCGAGTTTTTTTGTGGACATTAGTTTTGTGAAGCAGGTTATAACTGAATTTAGAAAAAACAAATGATAAAAAATTGAAACGGAAAATGAGATCACCACAGCGTATGAGTAACATTTGAATCAAACTTTATATATCGCAAAATGTGCAGGATTAACGATACTTTGTTGTGAAAAGTACAGCTAGAATGAAGTAAAAAAGTATAAAAATAAATAAAAACATGTTTGTTAAATGAATATTGGTGAATACACTGCGTATTAGTTACATTTAAATTGAAAATAGTAATAAATCTATAAGTATCGTTATTTTCCGCAAATACAAGTTTTGTAGAGCGGCGATATATGGATTTTTAGCAGAATGCGAACAAAAAAATTAAAAACGGGATGAAATCACTAAAAATAACAATAAAATGAAATTAAAGCACCGCTGCGTAGGAGCAACATTTGAAATATTTGCATAAATATCGATAATTCTTGCGAACAATACGTTTGTAGAGCGATGATAGAAGGATTTAGTAAAAATAAACTAAGAACGACACTGCGTATGAGTAACGTCTGCATGAAAATAAAGTATCGGAATTTATCAATATTTTTTGCCACTACTATTTTTGCAGAGAGCTGAGAATTGAGTTAAAAAAATAATAAAAAATATAAATTAATGAAATTATTAGTGAGAGGGCTAAAATAATAAGGAAATGAGTTGAAGAGCACCACTGCGTATAAGAAATATTTTTATGACTAACAGTAACATTATATGTGAAAATAGTTGTATGGTTATTGTTTTTTATAAAATTTTTTTAATAGAAAAAGTTTTTTTATGAAATCATTTTTTTAAAAAACGTTTTTTTTGAATTCATTATATAAGAACTATCTTTTCTTTTGAAATTTTTTAAATAATCTCAAAACAAGTTGATTATAATATATTTTTTGACTCTTCTATCCATAGGAAGTACTGTTTCGTCATTTTTTATTCTTTGCCAAAACATTTACTTACATACGTACATACATATGTATATTCTCACTCGTTACTTTTTTATCAAAATTTTCTCATTTCTTACTTCTTAGTTACAACTTTTCCGTAACAAAAGCTCGCTCTTCACCCTTATTTATAAAATTACCGTTGGCAATGCTCTCATATTAGCTTTACAAGAAGTTATGGCCACCTGCTGGGTACAGCAGGAAGCACAAAAAACATTTATAAAATAATAACAGTGTACGCAGAAAGTTTTGTTTGAAAATTGGCTTGCATATGAGAAAACTTTGTAAGAATTTTTGCAGTGAGCATGTGTTTGGACTCGTTTGGGAGAAAATTTATAAGTATGTAGGTATAAAAAATAGGTATAGGTTTTTTACTAACATTACAAGGTGAAAAAATAATAGCTTTTTAAAACATTTATTAAAAAAATATATATCTATATGTATATAAATCACAAGTGGAAAAATATATCGCTAATAATTTTTTTTTTACTTTTCGTTAAAGTATAATAATTTTTTTTTAAATTTTATTTTTATGAAAAATTTGAATAATCAATATTTTTTTTTTTGAAATTTTATTTAAAACAAATCGGTTGTTTATTCAATTATGTTAATTAATAGTAATATTCTTTTTTAATAAAAGCAATTAAAATTTTTTTTTAAATTTAATCAATATTTTTTTTTAATTTTTTATTCAGAATAAATCGTTCGTTTACTAAACTTTGTAAATTTATAGTAATATTTTTTTTCATTTACTGCTTTATGCACAAGTTTTTATTGTTTTTTGTCTACTGTACTTCTAATACACATTTTTATTTATTTATTAATAAGCAAAAATTTAACTGAAATTTTATTTTTCAAATTTATCATATTTTGATATTTTTAAATGCAATTTAAATTTTATAATTTTGTTTTTCAGTAAAGAAATTGTTTGGTGTACATTTTATTGAAAACGCCCCACTGTGTATTTGAAAGTGGTCAAAAGTGCATGCATGCTGAGCATATGAAAAAGTTTTTAGCAATACTGATATGCTTATGTACAAGCATAAGTTCTTTGGCAAACGTTGGCAAAATAATAGAAACTTGCAACAGAGTTTTTATGAAAGTATTAAAAAATAAATAAATTTTAAGAAAAACTACATACAGTAAGTGAAAAATAAATAAAAATAAATTTGGTTTGCGGTATAAATTGAAAGTATTAAATACTGCATGACAATTTGCTCAATCAGTATATAAAAAATTACAAAAAAAATGTTCTAATAAAAATTAAAAAAAAATTAATTAAAAGCATTTAAAAAGTAAAAAAAAGATTTAAAAAAAATCTACTTCAAAATAATAACAATTTCCTAAAATGTGTATATTCATATATAAAAACAAAATTAAAAAGATATTTAAAAAAATATTGAAAAAAAATTTAATAAAGAGTATTAAAAAAAATAAATAGGCATTAAAAAAATTCGCTAAAAAATAATAATAATTTCTTAAATCATATATTCATATATAATTATATAAAAGTTAATATAAAGTATTTAAAAAGTATAAAAAAAATATTTCAAAAATAAACAAATACTTAAAAAATCAACTACAAAATAATAACAATTACTTAAAATATATATTTATAGGTAAACAAACAAACGGAATTAATATGATTGAAAAAAAGTAAAAAAAAAAATTAAGTAAAAAAAGTTTTAAATTGAAAAACTAAAATTTAATTATAAACTTTTGCCAGTATTTGAGCCTAAAAAATTTGAAATATTTTATTAAATTTGAAAAATATAAATATTTTATTAAAAAACAAAACAATATAAATTTATTAAGAAAATAAAAACATTTTTTAAGCTGTTAAAAAATAATAATAAAAATTAAAAATAAAATTAAATACACTAAAATTTTTAAGTCTAAGAAGAGAAAATTGTTCAAAAAATTATATTATCTTTAAAGCAGTTGTTTTTAATTTTCAACTTTTCCTTACAATTTACCTAACCCTTTCCCTACTAAAACCAGCGAAAAGTCAGGTGGAAATAGTTTTTCTAAGCGCTGACTTCAAAGAAATTTCACAACTGCACAGCAAACTGCGTGATTAATGACCTCAAAATTGCATTAAGTATGTGTGGTCTAACAGCTTGTAGAAAGTTACGGCGTTGCCACGCTTTTTTTTGCAGTTAAAATTTCTTTTGCTCCTTACTCTTTACTCATACTTTTTGCATGCAGTGATTAACTTCTTAGACTCGTAAGAATTGCCTTTTCATGCTGCTCCGACGCCATTTCAGAAATATGCTAAGAGATTTTTTAAATGAACTTTTGAACAAAAATAAGTTAATGCCAGTCAGTTTTAGCATAAATAAGCTGTGGGACGGCAGCAGGCGGCAGTTGAATAAAGGCTTAGAGGAGCAACGAAGTAAATGAAGTCTCATAAGACGGTTATATGGGCGGAAAATAGGAGAAAGCGGAAGAAATGCACTAAAAGAGAAAAAAATAATTTTGAATTTATTTTTTATGTATTATACTTCATAAAATATTATACTGAAAATATTCTCACAATGTTTTTTTTTTCTTTTTAATTTTATATTTTACTTTACATGAAATATTTTTGAAAATAATTATTTTTTAAATTTAATATTTTTGTATTTTAATTTTTTTTCTAATCAATAATGTATGTATTTTCATTTTTTAGTTTTAAGATTTTCACTTTGTGATATTTATTTCTAAATTGAAGAATTGCTAAGCTATTGAAAGCCTTCTCACATACAACAGTCATACCTCAATGCTGCAGAAATATGAAATATAAAAATTGCTGCCATAAAAGATAAATGGCAAATAATTTTACGGTCATAGCTGAGCTTATCGACGCACTCAGCAAACATCGTATGAATGTCACTTGGGTGAGAGCGTTTTCATATCCTTTTCTATGCTTTTATGCAATTTTATTTATATCTCCTTTCATTGCTAACGCGGTGTGCGTATTAATAAAACTTTTCACTTCAGAAATATAATGACAAATAATCAATCATTTGAGCAGAATATGACAACAGAATAGCAGTAAATTTATTAAGTTGTGAAGTGAAAGCTGAAGTGTATTTTGTGCTATAAAATGTGGTTTAAAATAAAAAATTAAGAAAACTACATAACTTCAAAAAAAATTTAAAAATTAAATAAGTTTAGAAAGTAGTAATTATCTTTAAGTATCTATATTTTCTCCGAACACTAGTTTTGTAAGGCGGGGTTTTATGGATTTTGCAGTTGAAAACGAACAAAAAAATTATATAATCTTAATGAAATTACTAAAAATAGCAAGAAAATTTAATCAAAGCAACGCTGCGTACGAGCAACATCTGGAAAATTTGACAAATATCTATAATTTCTGCGAATAATACGTTTGTAGAGCAAAGATAGAACGATTTGGAAGAATTAAATTAAGTACGACACTACGTATGAGTAACATTTGAATGAAATTAAATATCAGAATATATCCATAGGTAGCAAAATTAAAACAAATAAAAAAATTATATACATATTTTAAATTTAAAAAATTAAAAAAAATTAAAAATTTCAAAAAAATAAAAAAAAAATTTAAAAAAATTAAAAATTTTTGAAAATTTATGAAGCTTAAAAAAATTTTGGAAATTGAAAAAAGTTAGATATGTACATACATATATAATTAAAAGTATAAAATTTATTAACAGAGATTAGGTTCAAAATTTTAGTTCCGATATTCAAAATTGTTTTAATTTCAAAATGTTTCTTTTTTTAAACCTATTTATATAAGTGTATTAAACAGTAAATTATATAAACGGCTAAACATGAAAAACAAATATAAGAAAACTTCTTCACGTCAATTAGATAGAAAATTTTACCACATCTTCTTTTCAATAATTTCAGTTTTTAAAAATTAAAAAACAAAATAAAAATTAAAAAAAATAAAATTTGCTGTTCCAAAAATTTATGTTCAATACTTTAAAATTTTAAAAATTAAATATTTTGAAAAAAAATTTAAAATTTCCTTTTCAATATTTAAATATTCGCTGAATATAAAGATAAACTGGTATAAAAACTAATAAGAAAAATTAAGAAAAATTAATAAAGTAATAAATTTAAAAACAAAAGAGATCCAACAATGGAATTAAACGAAAATAATCCTGAAAAATATTTAAAAATTAATAATAAAAGTAGTTTTCGAATTTAAAATAATTTGTAATTTAAAATTTATATTAAATTTTTGTTTTTCATTAATATCAAAATTAAATTTTTTTTTAACTGATGGAATTTATTGCATAAAAATGTAAGCTGCAGTTGAAATTAAAAAAAAAAATAATAAAAAATATACAGAAATATTTTAAATAAAATATTATTAAAAGATTGTTGAAAATTTAGTAACGAGAATTATATTTTTCCTAATTTATTCCTATTAAATTCTATAATTATTAACTTTTTGTTATAAAAAAAGCACTAATAAAAAATTAAAGACAGAATAAAATAAATTAGAAAAATTTTTAAAATAAAATTCAAAGCTTGTAAAAATTTATTACGAAAATTATATTGAAACATTTTGCTGAATTAGCTATGTGCAAAGATAATTGGTATCGAAAATTTTTTGTAATTTTAACTTCAAAATTTGTGTTTTTTTTTGTAATTTCTGAAATTTAATTGTATTTTTAGGCTGAATATAAATATAAACTGGTATAAAAATTAATAATAAAAATTAAGAAAAATTAATGAATTAATAAATTTACAAAAAAAAATTAACAATAGAATTAAACGAAAATAATGCTGAAAAATATTCATAATTTAATAATAAAAGTAGTTTTCGAACTTAAAATAATTTGTGATTTAAAATTTATATTAAGAAATTGTTTTTCATTAATTACAAAATTAAAATTTTTTTAATGATTTTTTGATTGATTAAAATTTTGTAATTTTAATTTCATACATTTTTTTTAATAATTTCTGAAATTAATTTTTTTAGGCTTAAAATTGTGGTTAAAATTAAGTAGAAACAATGTAAAAATAAAATAAAAAACATTAGAAATTTAAAAAATTTAGAAAATTTACAAAAGTTTAACTAAATTAAGCACGTAATTAAGAGATTATGGGAAATTTATTAACGAAAATTATATTGAATATTTTAATATAAAAGCTATATAAATTTAAAAATTTATACCAGTAAAAAAATTAAGAACATAATTAAGAAATTTTATTAATTAACGAAAAGTAGATTGAAAATTTTTCCAAAATAGCTACGAACATAGGTATATTTTGGGTTTTTAAAATTTTTGAAATTTAAGCTTAAAAAAAAAAATTCTTTCAAAATTTTCAGCGTTATATAATATACATACAAGTTTACTGAAATATATACAAATAACATTTAAAAAGTTACATTCATAAAAAGTTTTTAAAAATAAAAATAAAAAAATTTTAAATTTTAGAGAATTTAAAAATTGAAATATTTCATCAAATTTTTTTAAATTTTTTATTAGCTAAAATTAAAATTAAAAAAAAATTAAAAAAATTCAAAATTAAGAACAGAATGAAAGTTTTTAGAAAAATTTTGAAGTTAAAAAAAATTAAGTTTTTTAAATTTAAAATTTTCCCCAAAATAAGCTAATAGCTTTGGGCAATTAATTATATTTTAATGTAAATTTTTTTGTTTTAAACTTCGCTTCAATAATTTCAGAATTTAATTTTTTAATTCAGAAATTTTCACAGAATTGCGTATATACAACGCTGTAAACTCTTTGTGGTAAAATTCAATTTAAATAACGCGCTTTAATTATTTTGCCAAAGGCTGTATTATTTTTTTTATTGCTGAATGATTTTGTCATGTCAGCTTTGACAGCTAATCCCGTGTTTGATTATTCAACAATCTTTTTTTCAGGTTAAATTGAGTCAGCAAACCAGTCATGTGTCGATTCGTTTGTGTGTACATAAAAAATGCACATACATACATAGAAACATAAGCGCATTTATTTGTAAAAAATTAAATACACAGTTATACGAGGTATGTAGGTATGCAAATATGTATATTTGTGCGTTGACTTGTATTATTTTTCACATCAAATTTTTATGCTTGTCTGGCCATGTAGAAAACGTTATTAAAATTTAGCAATGATTGATGCATATTGAATTTAATCCTTAACATACAGGATATACAAATTTACATTAAAAATAGATATAAAAAATGCAAGCGCTTACATAATTCCACATGTAATCATAAAAACATATGCAAACATGTACGTATAAATTTGAAAATACATAGATTCAAAAATGACTACATTTTTAGTGTAAGAGCCAAATTGTTAAATAAGGCAATTTTTATAAATAAATAAAATTACAAAAACCAAAAATCGTAATACAAGTCGTTTGGCAAAATTTTCCGATTTTAAAAACAACAAAAAGCGACTTATATGTATTTTTCAGCATAGGGTGGCAACGCTGTTGGAATGTTTTATTATATAAAAATAAAAATTTTGCTCATAAGTTTTTTAATATCATTTTTTTGTAGCATAAATAATGGACACAATTCTTATATTTTTTATTTTATTAAATTAAATGAAGCTGGCAACTCTGAAAAATTCTAATATATTCTTACATAAAAATTAATCTGTTTTTTTTTCGAACATAGACGAGATATCTAGTATGTACTATTTTTTAAATTTTGTAAATTTAAAGCTGGCAACTCTGAAACGAATAAATATTGAATTTTTCTAAACTTGAAGAAAAATAACTTTATTTTAAAGTTGCTATATCGATTGCTTGATTTTAGATTGTAAATAATTTTAGTGGCAACCCTGCCCAAATTTTTCATTCTATAAAAGTAATTTGGTCCAGTCTCTTCTTTAGAAAAAATATTTTTCCACTTTATTTAGGATTTTTTAAATTTAACAGCATTCCAATTTAAAGTATTCGCTGTATAAAATGACGATAGATAATTTATAATGGCAACTCTAGTATTATTTTCTTTATAAACTCTACTATTTTTTCTCTTTATAAAAATAATTTGAACCTGTCTCGTTATGGTTTTGCTTGTTATATTTTACCACTACTTTTTCTCCAAGTTTTATACTGAATTGACTATTTTAAGTAGCGATTGATAATTTTAAGTGGTAACCCTACTATAGTTACTGTTAAAACTACGATTTTTACTTTTCATAAATTTATAATTTCATTTCATTGTTATATTATCTCTATGGTGCATTCATCAACTATATTGAATAGTGTTAAACATTTTATAGTGGCAACCCTGTTACAAATTTTCACTATAATTCAACCATTTTCTCTTATTTCCGAGTTTTTAATATACTATTTCATTGTTTTTTTTTTAAGTTAATAATTCAGCACTAATATTTAGTTTAAGATGGCAACCCTGTTACAAAATTTCACTATAAATACACAATTTTGTATTATCTCCTCGTTTTGCATATACTATAACATTATTTTTTAAATTTTTGTTTTAAGTCAGTCATTTCCCTACCTTTAAAAACTTGTTTAATGTGGCAACACTGCATGTAAAATTTTCAGTTGAATTATTATATAGACAATTATTTTTTTTAATCCTCACTTTAAATATATATTTAAAATTTTTTGTTTTTTACATAAATACATTTAATGTGGCAACACTGAATTATTGCTAAATTTTGTAACATATCTCATACAACAATTTATAAACCTTGAACTTTATTTTGTTTTTAGCTTTTGCTAATATTTTCGGTTTTTTTTGTTTTTATTTTAGGTGGCAACATTATTTCGAAATGTTTTTTTGGTAAAACCAAGATTTGATTTTATTTTAAATATACTTGAACCAAGTTGGCAGTAGAATGTTATAATAAAAATTTTCATATAAAACATATGGTAATACTACAAGTATTCAGCAAATATTGTTTAAAAAAATTTTTAGTTTTTATAGAAAATAATGTCTGCTTGAAGTTATATATAAGACGACATCAAAAGCATTTTTCTTTGATTTAACAAAAAAAAAATTATATTTTCATGTATTTGTAATTAATTTAATATGGCAACCCTGTTGGTTTAGTATTTTTGTAACTAAAAAGTAAACATTTTTATAATGTTTACCTTAAGTTTGTTTATTGTAGCACGGTGAATATTTTTATCAATCCTCGCGTTTGTATTATTTTTACTAACAATTTTAATTTTTTTTTGAATTTTGATGTAAATTTCATGTTTTCACCTGTCACAGCTGTTTTGCCTAAAAATTCTTATTATCGCTTTCAAATATCGATTTTGTGCCTACTTTTATGTTTTCTCATTTGAAAATTTCCTCTAAAAACAAAGAAATGTTCGCATATAAATATATTAAAAATACCATGTTGCATATTTTTCGGCGCTGCAACAAAAATAAATCTCCTGAAAGTAGTTCTAAAAATAACATTAATAAATATACACAGCTATCTTCTTTCGTATGAAGTTCAGAAGCCAGGTGCAATGCAACACATTTAAGCCAGACATAAGCCTGAAAGTATGCATGTTATCGCCAGCGGTTGAATATTTAAATTTTTATTTAGAATTTGTTTACTAAGCCATGGTCGTAAAGGCATAACATGAAATTGACGTTAATTTATCATCCAGCAGGCTTTAAGCGCAGCTAACCATTTGTTTGCGTACCTATGGAAGCGTAAAAAGTTGGCCTACCTTTAGGCGCTGCACACATTAATGTCAAAACAAGTGGCATAGTCGCACGCATACAAACAAAGTTACAAAAGAAATTGCATCAAATGTTTTTGCTTGTTGCGAGACTGGTTAATTAGGCGACATTAGTTGACACCCTTGGACATCAATTTTCTCTTTCCTCTCCGTTGTGCCTACCTTTTCTACAAGCAGCAAAGTACTTGTAAGAAAGTGTGACAGGAAGCATGCAATCTCGATGATAAATGAGCGCGATTGTGATTGCTCTAGAGATGATTTATGAAGCATTGTTACGCCGTTGCTTGTATCCGTTTTTTTCTTGTCCCCAAAAGTAAGTGGCAAAGTAGACATTGATTTTTATGCTTCGCTGCAGACAAGGTCAGTGGCATCATATGCCTGCGGCCGACTTACTTAACTGGTTTAATATAATAAGCGTTAAGAGAAGTTGGCAGTTAGATAAGCGTAGAAAGAAGAACGTCATAAAAGTTTGGTTGAATACAACTTATTCCATTTGGTTGATCTTGAGTGAGTTGATCTGAAATTCTACGCTTCTGCAACTCAAAAAGGGCGGTTTCTGCATTCGCAAACAGGGAAGATAGACGTTCAATGGGCACAATTGCAAAAGTAAAAGAGAATGTGCCATCATTGTTTGTATGGCTCACTTTAAGAAGACGAGCTCTAGTGCGGGACGTCTTATATGACTTATGTCTTTTCTTATAGAGATAGACATTCTAGTAGTTCGTAGTTCCTTTTTGTTTCCTGATTTAGCGACTGATCCCGCAGTCTATGCGGTTATGGGATGAAACTACTCCAACTTCAATGCTTAGCTTTGGTCTTCTATTATCTCAGATTTTGTTCTAAAAATTTCACAATCTACACCTTAAAATGGTTTTCTGGGACGGCATTTCTGTTATTTTAAGACTTTTTCGGCAATTTGAAACTGATTATTATACCATTGGTTTTCGAATAACTTGTTTCTGGAAACTCCAAGCCTATTTTATATTTGTATTTTTCCAACTTTCATCTTCTGCTTTATTCGCGTAGATGTCGCTTAGCTGAGGTTTCACCAGGGCGGCAGTCGTTCTACCTTTTGCCATTCCATGTTTGCCTCCGATTGGAGATTCCAAGTGTAGCGAGGCTCTTCTTCACCTGGTCTTTTCAACGAAGTAGTTGTCTTCCTCTTCTTCTCTGGACGGGTACTGTGTCAAATACTCCCAGACCTGGAACGCAACCTGACCAGCGTGTCGCTGTCTCTTAATTCGCTAAACTATATCAATGGCCACGTATACTATATGTCGCACAGCTCATCGTTCCATCGACTGCGGTATTCGACGTTGCCAACGTGCAAAGAACCGCAAGACTTCTACAGAACCTTCTCTCGAACACTCGCAAGGTCGACTCATCAGATAATGCCATCGTCCGTGCCTCTGCACCACATATTAGAAAGGGGATGATGATTGACTTGTAAAAATTCGTCTTTATTCGTCGAGAGAGGACTTTATTTATCAATTGCCTACTCAGTCCGAAGTAGCACCTGTTGGCAAGAGATATTCTGCTAGGGGTTTCGAGGCTGTCATAAGCAGCTCCTTTTCGTGCTGTCATAAGCAGCTTTGAAATCGAGGTAGATGTGGTGCGTGTGGATCATTTTTTCACGGGTCTATTTCAAGATTTGGTGCATATTCAATATATGGTCACTCGTTCATTTTGCAGGCTTTTTTTTCTTGTTTATTGTTCAGTTTTAGTCTCGCGTTTTCTTTCTTGACTATTTTTTGAATTTCGGCCATCGACGTCTACTGGATTTATTGATGACAATTTGATGCCCGAGTCATAAATGAATAAAGAGTATACACCTTAGTCTACTCCTCTTCTTCTGACGTGAAAGACCTTCAGGAGATGGAAACTCACAATTGATAGTTGAGTAAGCTTTTGAGCAGCTATTATATGGCAAATCTGTGGAAGCTGTTCGAGGGGTGAAACTGGAAACTGCTCAAAAAAGTACATTATTAAAGCTCCTCCTCTCTCCTGTAATCAATTGCAACACTTCCGCGCCAATAATGAGCCGTCTATCGCAAGCGATAACGTTGCCAAGTTTGACAGGCTAAATTTAACTGTCATCGACTCGACGTAGCGTTATTATACTTGTATGCCATGACGTAACAAGATTGCTTTTGCGCCAAAATGAGTTGCTCATATCCCGCTGTGTTGCGCTAAAATGACTGCTGAAAATTTCATGTTTTGTATTTTTTTCCGCTTTGTGCTCAGTGTTGCCACCTCTTCTATATACAAATATATGCTGAAATGAATATGCACTAGCAGTGCCATTCGTCGGGCCTTTGTGTATGTCAACGCGTACAGGCGACAAGCAATTAAATAGAACTGCGGGTCATTGTTGTCGTCTGTTACAGTTGTTTTTGCTTTCGCTATTTGAGTTTTCCCTCCACATGTAACGGCATACATATGACGCATGACACACAATAAATTGGCACTATTATTGGCGGTCCCTAAAGCGCGTCACACACACTGGCCAGCTGACCACTGATATCGTGGGTCCTGTAGTCCTTTAAGGACACTGCTGTATGTGCGGTGACGTGCTCAATCATTCATAAACAAATATGGATTTTCAGATATATACTATATATAATAATTTGAAAATATTGCGGCCACTGAATGTTTGTTGCAGCTCAATCAACTTTTTCGTGTTTTTTTTGACATTTTTCCCGGCCTCACGCTGTTGTTGACATGTTTTTACCTCAATTAAACACTTGAAATGTGAAGTTGTGCTCAATTTTTGTGCTGTCAGTCAGCGGGGAATTCGAATTAATAATTCATGAGCATTTTTTTGCCATCAGTTTTGGTGGGCATTGAATGTCAGGTTAAAAAATGTTAACTATTTTAAAAAACGTCTAATAAATGTTTGGAATTATAGTTAACGGGTTTCTCGACATAACTTGAACCAATAAAGTTAACTGGCGGGGTCTAACTGAAGCTTAATAATCGGTGTTTCCTTAAAAACAAAATTGTATTCCCTTGAGCCTGTAGCCAGAAGACTAGAAGGATCTGCGAAAAAAGATGTCCGGTGATGAAGATTGTTCTGCTACAAATTATGTCAAATCCAAAAAGTGACTTAAGATTTTTTCTTACTATAAATGACCAAAACTTAAGCCACCAAAGACTACAGCTTGAGAAACTGTTGACGGCCTGAGTTCCTAGGTTCCATAACCTCTAATTGGCTGCCTCGAGGGAACAGAAAATAGTACTCGGCTACCGATCACATCGCGCAAAAAAGATACTAGTCTCCACGGCAACAGTTCTTACTAATAATGAGAGCAGAAGAGAACGCTCCTAAGGTGACGCGCTAACTTCAAAAAGATGAAGAGCGTAAGTGCCACATCGGCCTTCTCTTCCGTCGTGACGTGGGCGCAGATCAGCGATATTTTGAAGAACCTCGCTTTGATGCGGCTTGTGGCTAGACGTCGATCCACCGGGGTGAATGAAAGTACACGGCGACAGAGTCTCTCTCCCACTACGAATCCCTCACCACACTTGCGCTCCTTTATATGGCCACCGTAGTAAATACCACAAGGACCTACTCGTCTCAGTCCTTCTCCCGTCCATCGCATTTCTTGGACGGCGGTGATGTCAGCCTTCACTCTAACGAAGACATCAATCAGCTGGGCAGCGACACCTTCCCAATTAAGGGACCGGAATCGTAGTCCTCATTTCGTTTACCATGGTCGTCATCAAAAGGTGGTCTCTGACCCCAAACTCACCGCGGAACCCTGTGAAGGGTATGTTTCACCTTCTCACTTTAGCTATCCTTCAAATGGATGTTCTTAGGCTAGCCAGAGGATACTTGGTCCAAGACTGGAAGTCGTGAGCTGCTTGAGTCATATGTAAAAGAATCGTTTCTGGCCACTCGCAAGTGAATGGCGATCAGAGAACTTTCCTCACTTGCGTGAACTTCTACACATCACGCTATCCTCCAAATGCTAATGCATTCCGCTTACCTAAAATATCCACACAGTATCTCTCCTTCCCTGAAAGGTCAATTCTTTCTTTTCTCCAGTATTTTTTGAATGACATCGTATTCCTTTCCTGGTACTCAGTTTTGTGCTCACTTGAAAGAACATAGAAAACTTTTCAATGCTGAATGTTCAATTTTTAAATGTTTCCGTTTCCGTTCTCGTTTCCGTTGATGCCCATTACTTTCTCATCACTTATAATTGGCGCAACACAACAATTGAATTAGGTAATAAAGTTAATTTTAATATCCTGTAGAAAAAGTCTTAGTGAGTGCGGCAAAAAAAGGAACGCAGTAAACACTTTCTAATGACTATGGACACTTGAAAGTTTTCCATTTCAGACAAACAGGCAAATTCACATCAAAGTAAGTTTCAAGGCGAAATGCAACATTATTTGAATTTTTATTTTATACTTGTTGTTTCCAACTTTTTTTTGCTTTTTCTAGTCGCTTACATACTTTGCTTGTTCGGTTTTTACTTTCACTTTCTCTACAGCATTGTTGTTTGGGCTTAATATTGAAATTTTGTTGCTGAGTGTCCTTGAAATGTATGAAGCTACAAATGTTGAACGTGTTAAGAAAAAAATACACAAATTCGAGAAGCGAAGTCTATGTGGCTTTAAGTCCATCTGAACTTTAATGATAACACGAGTAATAATACTGGAACTACTGGAGAGTTAAACATAACGCGGGATGTCTTAAACCACGAATTAAATGAACCAATGCACTTCCTTTTATTTAGCCGAGTCCTCAATATGTAAGGCTATCGATTCTGTAACTGGGGATCCAAGTAGGGGTACTTTTTTCAATAACTTTTTTTTGACAAATCACGAGTGAGTCATGTCAAGCTCTCACGTTATTTTGTTCAGTATTTTTTGTCATTTCCGTGTGGAAAGATTACGCCTGAACAACGTTTACAAATCGTTCAACTTTATTACGAAAATCCACCTTCTGAAAAGAATATGTTTCGCGAGCTTCTCTCAACTTGTGGTCAATATAATCGGCCTACAAAGCGGACTATTCGCAACACCATTTCCCATCTTGAAACCCAGCATTCGTTATTAGATAATAATCGACCGAATAGACCACGTCCAGCACGCAATGAAATACACAGTGTACACGAGACTGTGGAGAGCCGATTCGGCGCGCGTTCGCAGCAACTCGGATTGAGGAATGGAAACGACTTTGCGCATTTTACGTCGAAATTTTAAATTGACAGCGTCCAAAATACAGCTTGTGCAAGAACTGAAGTCGCTTGATCTTCCTAAGCGACATCGCCTCGCTCTATGGGCTCTTGACAAGTTCCAAGAGTTTTCGCGCCAAAATTTGTTCATCGTTGAGGTCTATTTCTGGGTCGTACCCATTGAGCCAGCAAAATTGTCGTATTTTGGACAAAGAGCAACGGAAAGAGATTCCAGAGCTGCCATTTCATAAAGGGTGTGATTTGTGGGCCGGTGGAATCATCGGTCCATATTTCTTCGAAAATGATGCCTTTTATCACGCTTTTTTAGCCGACTATTTGATGACTGAAAATGAAGCTCGTAATCTCGACGAAATTTGGTTTCAACAAGGTGGCGCCACTTCCCACATTTCACATCAATCAATGGCTTTATTGAGCGAACAATTCGGTAAACAGATATCATCACATCTTCAAAACATCACGCGTATCATTCGTCAGTTACCAGTGGAAATGCTCGAACGAGCTATCGAAAATCCGACTCAACGGATTTACCAATTGAGACGTAGCCACGGCCAACATTCGAAAGAGATAATCTTCAAAAAATGACTGTCAGAGAATGTTTTTTCAAATGATAACAAACACTCTTTGTTTAATTTTAAGTTTCTGTGGAAAGACTCTCCGATTGTTTAAGACAGTTCTGAAACAAGAAGAATGGCTTAATAGGAGTGACCCGAATTTATGTCCAGCCAAAAAATGGAATTCCAGCAGCGGTTACTATCAAGTAAGGAAGGACTGTATAGTTATTACTTGATGGGCTATTCCAAGGTCGAAGGTGTTTAATTAAGCCCTTTTCTTTATCTAATGCGAACAGTCCGTCCTTATATGGCCACATTTCCTAATAACTACTTCTGTTGTAGAAAATCTAGCGATGTTGTGGGTCTGGTTTGAAAGGAGACTTTCACAGAGTTGGTCCGATAACTGCCAATTCAGTCATAGAGTTATTATTCATAAAAATTGGTCATTGTTCTAAGGCAATCAGAGCAACGTGTGTCAAATAAAAGATTTACAACACTTTTAGTTCAATACTTAAGTTATAGTTTCATGAAGAAACAAACAAAAAGTTTCATATAGGTAAGTAGGAGTTATGTTAGTTATGGGTCTTGCAAGATTCTCTCGTCGCTCCTTACCTTATTTGTTGCAGGGAGTCCAGTCAAGCTGGAGTGAGTCGATGGTAGAACTTGAAATACTACCTCTGGCTCTTTGAGACCGAACTCCTGATGAGATTTCCGGGAGTTCCCTACCTTATGTCTTCATGTGGTTTTGTACTGAATTACTGCTTACCTTTCCGGGAAGATCTCTAAGTTATATCTTCTTCATGTGATTTTAATGTTATACAAGACTAATGAAACAATTATCTATAATCTGTTGTGCAATAAAGGTGGATTTCTTGCCACCATATATACTGGTTCTTTATTTTCAAAAGGATCTTACAAAATCACTGGTATTTTTTGACATATCCACGCCCTTACTCAATGTATTACTTTTAGGCATTGCTTCTTCATTTGTTAGCCACCACATCTTACCACACCACCTGTATTTCTACACATTTTTCATACAAGCTTAACTGTATTCTATACATTTAATTTAATATATTCACCACACTTTTGACATTTTCTATTCTCTTTGCAGCTAACATTGCATGCATGCTATACTACAGTTGCTCTCTTGAACTAACAGGCAAAGAGGCAAAGAGTGAAATGTCATGCAACGAAGAGAGCGTGGTGTATTTACCGTTTGATTTTGTGGTAAGTGAAACTCATTTTACTTAAAAATAGAAACTTGTGACTCTTCGACTTTGTGACTCGAAGTAAGTGAGGTTTTTGATTTATTAAAGAGGTAGGGTTTATGAATGACTCGCGTCCAGTGGTGAGCAACGCTATAGTGGCATTGAAAAAATTCGATAGTATTTTTTTGATCTCTTCCCACTGGTATTGAACCAAGGGCTCTAACCTTCTTTTAAACTGAATTTGAATTCACCGGACAGCTCGAATAACCGATCAGGGAATTTTGATCTACACTTCAATGCTTTCTACAGCACTTTGACTGAGGAGCCATAAAGTGCTTCGGCATTCGAATACTTGACTCTCAGTCTTCAGGTCAGAGAAGCGTTTCGAAGTTAGTAACATTTGAATAAAGTCCAATTGTGCTATGGAAGTTCCCTACATTCGTAATGAGACTGCGTATCGACTCAAATGCAGTACTGCACTATCTGGGTCAAACAGTAGACATTATAAGTCCGAGGTCTTCATGTTAAACGTGTGCTAATTTTGTCGGTAGACCGGTCTAGTTCGGAAGTAGACTTGAGCCCTCATTTAGCAGCCACCAAGCTAGATCGGTTGGACTTTACTCCTTTATTCCTTTTATTCCTTTCCTTGCAATTTCTACTCTAATTGATTGTATTTTCCTTCTCTATTCCGTACCCATTTGCTGCAAGCACTTTTCGCTTGAGAGTCCTCCTCATTTATCAATTAAATTCCAATCAGAGTTGTAACTGTCTCTTACCACAATCACAACGTCCGGCATTATTTACCATAGAAAACGCATCCATTCTAGCAACCATTAGAAGCCGATGACCACAACAACGACAATAGTCTTTTCCTGACCCAACTAATTGTGCTGCAATGCACACACATACACATACGTACAGAAGTCGTCGTCGTACATGAAGTATCAGCAGACGAAATTCATTGTACGACCACCGACAATTTCTACGCAGTTTTGTGAACTTCGGGCGCGCCAAAGCGATAACCACAGTTTCGAATGTCAGTTAGTGGGACAATAAATGTCTGGTTGGCTATGCGTGTCCTTGGGAGCAATTTATAAGGCACACATATGCGTATATAGCTTAGCTGCAACGAGTGGCGCCGCCATCGGACATGCAGCTGTGACAATGATGGACGTGCAACGGAGAACGAATGTTAGCCTCCGAAGCTCTGATATGTAAATACAGATGGCTTCTTTTTTGATTTTTTGCGCGTGTGCAAACAACTGTGTTCATCTCGTGCATAAAAAGGAAACGCAAATAATTTTGTAAGTCGCTGCTGAGAGGCGGAATTTACAAATGCTTTAATAGAACGATTATTAGAGGTCTAGCTTGGAGCTTTAAAAGTTGATGTTTAACACTAGAGCCGTGAGATATTGTTCTCACATTCCTTTAAGACTTACTGGCGGTCCTTCTGGTGCTTTGAGTTTTGATTCTTGGCCCTCTTCTTTTTTCTATGATGCACGGAGGGATAATATAGTATAAGCCTGGTTAATAGTGACTCATACTTTCTTTCTATTGACTCGGCTCTGCAGTTAAAAATATTAATATTCGAAATATATTCTTTTATATTGAAATTTTGCAGAAATTCAAGAGGTTTTATGCAGAAATAAAACCATGTCACAAGAAAAAAAATTTAAAATCTTCGGTAAATATTCTAAAATTATGTATGTATCGCGACTTGTATTGATAATATTAAGTCGTCTCGATTCATAATTCTAGAATCTTTTACCCTTGATTTCTCTAATGGGTATATGTCAAACCACAGAAGTCTACAAAAAATATTTGCTGTGACATTGGAACCATGCTTTAAAACTTGAAATCCGAGCTTTGATTGTTTTGGACTGAACTACTGATGTGATTTCCGAGAGTTCTCTATCTCATGTGTCCTTTGTGTGGCTTTGTACTGAACAACTGATTACCTTTCCGGAAAGATCTATAACTTATGTGTCCTTCATGCGGTTTTAATAAGTTTGGAGAGCACGTTTGACGTCCAAATAAAGAGTACCTTCTTCTGGATAGTTTGACTCAGTATTTTATTCTTCTTAGAGTAAAATGAACTCAATAGTAGAGACTGAAAGATCATGATCCGAATACTAACTCTTCACTGCGTATTAGCTATACAGGCCCGCAGAATGGAACTGTCAGATTGAGAGACTGCAGGAAATGTCTAGAGCATACTCAAGGGAAATAATGGAGCATATCTTCTGCACTTGTCCCGCATTGGCAATATTACGCCAATCTGGAGTCCCCAAGGTATGATACACTGGAAGAGGTATCGATACTGAGGCCACAGAATCTGTAAGATTCGCGTCTGGCGCAAGTATTCTAAAGGATGACTACTCCTCATGGACCTAGTAACCTGAACTCAATCGCGAAGGACGAAAACTGGTCTATGCGTGGCTCATTGGACTACCTGACCACCCTAACCAATCTTAAAATAAACCTTGAAACGAGGTGATGGAATTCATTTCTATTTGTTTTGTCTTCTCTCGCTTTTTTGTTCTCTCATACTAACACTTCTTACTTCCGCTCTTCATCTTTCGCTTTACATATAAATACTGAGTCACTATCGCTAGCTTTGACATTGTTCTCGACTTTTATGTAAACCTTCGATGTCTGAATGGCATATATTTTCCGCATATGAGGGCTGCCAACCCAATGAAAAGCAGTCTTATAGACTGTTTCAAATCACATTTATGGGAGAAGGATAGAGCGAAGAACAGAAAGTAAATTTTCACAGACGAAGAGGTTACCAGCTCTTTCTTTCCTAAATTTCGGGTCTAACCTAACGAACTCATTTTCTTTTGTCTCTTATATAACGGATAAGGAAAGAACCACCTAGAAGGGAGCTTTTTTAAAACTTCTCAGCTCAAAATCCTAATTTCGATCAACACCGATAGAGATATCTAAGTCCTAAGGCTACTGAAAAGGTACATAATGGTATAGAGACTTTAAGTAGTCTTGAAGACTGATTCAACTAATGTATACTTGAGAAAGATAGAGCGAAGAAGAGAAGGTAAAGCACTTAATTTTTTCTTATCAGAGCTTGTCTAAATGAGTTTTCGAGCTCTTCATATACCGGCTCAGTTATGCGCACAGTGACTGTAACATTCCATTAATTTTGGGGATTGCCTATGTTGGTCTGTATGTACATACATATGAATGTATGAAACATTATTATCATTCTTGCTTTTGATATTGTCTTTCAGTATCGAAACACATTTTCGTACTAATCATGACCTTCCTGCTCGCTGCTGTTATTGTTGTTGTTGCTTGTTACTTGGTATTTTCTGATTTGTTATGACAGGATATGCACATTGTGAATGTTCAAAAAAAATCTGTTACATCCACTTTTGAACTCACTTTCTCAATTCTCATATTCTCAAACCTATATTCATACATATGTACATACATACATATCACAAAAGCGTCTTATATACTTTGCGCACATAACGAAAAATGCTTAACCGAAGTAATTCCACAAAAGCATATTTTGCTTCAAGTGCGCACTTGCATATATGTACATATGTATATGAGCATAATCGTGTGTTATTTTTTCTCTTTATGTGCGTGTGTATGTGTTCATGTCTTCCTACGCTCACTCATGTCTTTTTCGTTGTACTTCAACTTTTGCTGTCAAAGTTTTTCGTTATTGATTTGAAAGTATCGCAAAGTTATTTTACTCTTGGCTATACAAATACATACATACATATATACATACATAAATACATATACATCAATACCTATGTACATATTTCTGTGTGTGTGCTGCCACTCTCTTACTTGCATCTGTGTTTATACTTTTGCGCTTTGCAACTTTGTCTTTTTTCATCTGGCTGCATACTTGATTTGGTACTGGTGTGCGTGTGTGTGTCTCTCGGCGTGTGTGGGTGTGTTTAGGCGCATTTCTTTCAAAAAATTGTTAAATTGCATGTTATTGGAATATTACAAAAACGTAACCAATAATCATGATTGCAAAAACGGAAAAGAAAAGAAAAAAAAATTTTCCATGGCTGTGGTGTTTGAAAATTGGAGAAGGAGAACCGAAACTCAGTACCTACGATTTGTAAGTTCAGTGATAAAAACAAATTCTTTAAAATTATCTTTTGTTTTCGTATGAAAATTTATATGCAATGAAAATTGAAAATTATTTCGAAAAATTTTCGCACATCGAAAATTATTTCCAAATTTTTCGAACATCCATACATATTTTCAAACTTTTTTAAAAAATATTTTGTAACACTTTTTAATTTCAAAATTTATGAATTTTCGATGTTCGAAAATTATTTCGAAATTTTTCGAACATAATTTTTAATTTCTTAAACAATATTTTAAACAATTTAAAATATTTTTATAAAAATATAATACCGCACTTTTATAAAATATTTAAAAAAAAAATTGAGTTCTAAAATTTATGAAATCTTGGTGAATAAAATTTCGAAAATGGTTCGAATATATTTTCTAACTTTTTTTGAACAATATTTTATAACAATTTAAGATTTTTTATTTCAAAATTTGTAAAACTTTGGTATAAACAGTTCGAAGATTTTTCGAACATACATACATATTTTCTAACTTTTCTAAAAAATATTTTATAACACTTTTTAATTTAAAAATTTATGAAAATTTGGTATAAAAAAAAGTTCGATTACAAATTTAACAATTTTAAATATTTTTATTTCAAAATTTATGAAATTTTGGTATAAAGAAGTTCAAAAAATTTTCGAACATATTTTCTAACTTTTTTAAAAATATTTTTTAACAATTTTTAAATCCTTTATATCAAAATTTCTGAAATTTGGCATAAACACAGTTCGAACATTTTCCGAACATATTTTCTAATATAAAAAAAAAGTTTGCTTGCTTGCTTAAAAAAATAAAGTGATACCTTAAACTCACCAGCACTATCCCCACTAATACGTTTTTACCGCCAACTTTGGATTTTTCGACTTCAAACTTCAAGAAGTTCAGCAATATTTTGCGTTTATTCCTGTCTTTTGAAATTTTCTCCCACGAAATGACAATATTTATATAACTGCATATTCGGCTTATGCAGAAGAAATCAATAATTTGAATTGTGCGCTTGTTTGCCTTAAGCAAATCTGTGTGGGTATGTGTGTATATGTGGTTGGGTGTGTGTTCGTACAAGTGCACGCCTTGATAGCACATCATGGTAGTTATCAATTCCAATTACACACAACGTTCGCTGCTTGAGACTCGATAATTTGAAAAGTTATAAAGTTTTGCAGTGTTAAAAGAAAATCCAAACACACACATACAGACATAATACTTTGAGTTTGAGTGACAACAAGCGTGACGACAAATGCTATTGGAATGAGAGTGGTGCTGTAGATACGGATACATACATAAGTACAGCTAGGAATTATATGTATACATATCCACCTTCTTTTTTTGAAGATTTGCAATTTCACAAAAATTTTCTTTGACAAAAGTTTAATTTGACTTGAAGACTCTTAACGCGTTGCCAATATGTCATGTTCTCCTTTTTTCATGACATTGCCCATTTATGGAGGCAATTGAAAAGTTTTGGATTAGATAAAAAATAATAGAGCCTTTAGACTGCGTACTTTTGTGTGTTTTTTAATTTTTGCTTCGTTTATTTATAATATCACAGTTTTGAAGTGCTATTTTGCACAAAAGTATCCATAGCTGTTGACAATATTCTATATTTTTTTAATAGTCCCCTATCTTTCCCTCAGTATTTTTTTATTTGAGTTGAAATTTTCGAGTAGTCCGATAGCATGTTAAGATCCTGAGTACTGAACCAATTTGACTCTGTCTTAGGAACAATCAAGTGCCGTAAACGAAAAAAAGCTCCCTGAAGCTCCACGGAATTTTTCTTAATACGCCACTGGTATCTCAAGATCTTGTTTTCTATCGGACAATGCCATTTGACTCTTTTAATATTATGAACAATAAAAAGCCGTTGACGAACAAAGCTCCCTAAAGCTCCATGGAATTTTCCTTATAAGTCTCTAGCATCTCCATATCTTGTTTTCTACCGGACAATGCCATTTGACTCTGTAAATATTATGACCTATAAAAGGCTTTAGACGAAGAAAGCTCCTTAAAGCTCCATGGAATTTTCCTTAATAAGCCTCTTGCATCGCAAGATCTAGTTTTCTATCGAACAAAGCCATTTGACTCTGTAAATATTATGAACAAAAGTCGTTGACGAAGAAAGCTCCCTAAAGCTCCATGGAATTTTCCTTAATAAGCCTCTGGAATCTCAAGATCTTGTTTTCTATCGGACAGTGCCATTTGACTCTTTAAATATTATGAACAATAAAAAGCCGTTGACGAAGGAAGCCCCCTAAAGCTCCATGGAATTTTCTTTAATAAGTCTCTGGCATCTCCACATCTTGCTATCTACCGGGCAAAGCTCCATGGAATTTTCCTTACTTAGCCTCTGGCATATCAAGATTTTACGTTCTATCTGATAACCCTTATATATCACATATGTATACTGTAATATGTATCGGTTCTTTTACAGCATTTTTCAACTTTCGCCTTTATCTTATCTGATTGATATAGCAGATGTTAGTGGAGACTTAAAGACTTCTAAGAAAATACTGTTTATCGAAGTAAAATAAAATTTTAAACGATTTTACTAACGTTAATGAAACTCTCAAGCGCAAATTCTCATTAAATTTCTGACGTTTCCAATAAGTATTCCTAGCAGCTTCCTCTACATCCTTTTCCGCTTTTTCTATGGATCTGTGGAGCTTAGAGCTCTGCTTTTCCCTTGGCTTGTACTTAGTTTGAAATATTCTCAGGCGCTCTTGTTGTTCTTTTGTAACGTTTATTAAAAATATGCGTAACTCTTTTGTTGCATTATTTAAAACTCATGTTGTATGTCATAGTCTGCCACACACGCTCTCTCTCACATATACAAAAGTATATGAAACGCTTACGCTGCCACAGCATGTTTTGTCCCAGAGCTTCAGCTGCTTGTCGCATTTTAAATGCATTTTTGTGATGAGTAAAAAGTGGGTGTAGATGACTTGCAATGGCAGAATGCTCAGTCCGATCCGCAATGGTGCAACCCACATCTGAACCGTAAACCGTGGTGTAACGGACTGAGGGCGGTTTGCTGGCGTTTATTTATTACCGCTTGCATATCAGTCGCTTGTTCGTCAAGACCGAGCTGAAAGCGTTCAACATGCATGCATTTAATGTAATCACATATTGCACACAAATACATACACAAACTGTGTGTGAGTAAAATAGAAGAATTTCTCTCGCAATTTCATTGGAGTCATAGAAGGTTGGCTCCGTTGTTGTCGCTATTCACTTACAATTCATCCGCGCTGACCATCATCAATCATTCGGTGGTGCCACATAAGAGCCGTATATATTATGGCAATGTATTTGTAGATGTGTGTGTCAGAATTACATTCTCAGAAATTCTTTCCGTTGCTGTGTTTAGATTTTCTTTTATAGTTTTTCATACATTTAAAGTTCCTAAACTATATTAAAAAAGGTCAGAATCAGAATTTGTGGTATTAAACTTCCGCCTTGAGGATTAGTTTTAAACATTATTTCAATAATGGTTAATCTATAATTTCAGTAATGATTACACGATGGTGCTAACTTAATTCCGCTGAGCCTATTTCAGTTATTGTTAGAGACTGGTATGTGATTTCAGAGTTTAAAGTTTTCAGTACTCAATAATGATTACTTGATAAACTCAGTAATAATTACTTGATAGTCTCAGCTTGGTTCACCTGAGCCACCATCAGTTATTGTTGAAGATTTGTCTGTGACAGCAGATATTGAGATATTTTTTATTCAATGATGATTACTCGAAAATATCAGTAATGGTTACTCTATGGTTTTAGCTTGATTCAACTGAACAGCCTTCAGTTAATTCAGTATTCAATAATTATTAGCTAGTCTAAGCTTGATTCAGTTGAGTCGCCTTCAGTTATTTTTAGAGACTGTCTTGTGATCTCAGTAATGATTACTCGATAGTCTTAGCTTCACTTATTGTTAGAGACTATTCTGTGATTTAAAAGTTTAAGGTCTGCAGTATAATGATTGCTCCCTTGTCTCAATAATGATTACTCAACAATATCAGTTTGATACAGCTAAGCAGCCCATTGTCAAAGACTGATCTGTGTATCCAGAATTTAAGATTTTTAGTACTCAGTAATGATTACTCGATAACGTTATTGAAGATTACTCATTGATCCATATATCTGTAGTTTAGTAATTCGGGAGCAGTTTGCGGTAATCATATGTAGTCCAGTTATAAATAGTTCTCATAAATATGAATAAGTCATCGTTGATGAATTCATTTTTAGTAATTATTCGGGAGCAGTTTGCGGTAATCATATGTAGTCCAGTTATAAATAGTTCTCATAAATATGAATAAGTCATCGTTGATGAATTCATTTTTAGTAATTATTCGGGAGCAGTTTGCGGTAATCATATGTAGTTCAGTTATAAATAGTTCTCATAAATATGAATAAGTCATCGTTGATGAATTCATTTTTAGTAATTATCCAAACTAGTCTCTGATATTTATTTCATTAAATATACATATATAATATATATTCTGCCTCCTTAATCAGTATCCAATATTAAATAGTTATTGTAGTTAATGGCAATCAGCAGTAGTTCTCTGAAATTATACTAACAAAGCTGAAATTAATTTTACAGCTTTACCGGTTTAGCTACTTATATCCTACATACATATATTAAACATCAAAATAATTTAATTTTAGAATCTTGAAGCGTTAAGCGCTTGTTACGAGCCTCATTAGTTACGTATTGCAATTAATAGTTGTTCCTACAAAATCAATAGTGATTGGCTAGTAATTATGAATAATTAATTTGTACTAAGCAAAAATCAGTCATAATCGTTGACTAAAATTTGATGATGGTAATCTCTGTGTGCATAAATTATTATAATGAGCCATTAGTCGTGAATACTGCAAAATAATGATTATTTTAAGCAAACGTAATTAAACTATAAAAAAACATATAATAGCAAAATGTAGTAATATGACAAATTTAACTAATCCATTACGCTAATCTTTACTTTGTAATTAATCAATTAACTGGAAACATAATGTAATATTTTTCATCATTTGATAAGAACTGACAGTTTTTAAAATAAGTGGTGATAATAGTAAATACTACTTTGAACTAAGTGTAATCATTCCTAAATTTTAGAAATTCTTTCCAGAATTATTATTTATTTGTTGATTAATGTATGTATAGTCATTAATTTATAAAAATTTAACCAAAATTTATCACCAATACTTTGTAAACATCACCAATTGCATGCTAGCATACTTCATTACTTTGTAATCATTAGATATTAGTATGCTTAGTTCAATATAGTCATTACTTTGTTATCAATTATTTTCATCCTAATCATTATGCAGTGTCTTTAATCATTACAATTATGTTGATATTTGAAATATGCAGTATTGGTGGTAATCATTACATTGCCTTAGTTGTAATCATTGCTAAAAGTTGCAAATTAAGCAATTAAAATACAGTAGCGTCGTTGGATTTCACCAATATGCAGTAATAATTGTAATCATTACTTTGCATTTAATGTAATCATTACTAAAAGTAATTACAATAATAAAAAAATAAAATACAGTAGCGTCGTTAGATTTTTACTAATATGCAGTAGTAGTCGTAATCATTACTTTGCATTAAATGTGATCATTACTAAAAGTTGCAAATTAAGCAATAAAAATACAGTAGTGTCGCTGGATTTTTACTAATAAAATTAAAATTGTAATTTGAAAAAAAATTAAATGTAGGAGTCATTACTTTTTAATCAACTATTTTTATTCTAAACATAAGGCAGTGCCGTTAATCATACGAATTATACAGAATTTTAAAATAGGCAGTAATCATTAGTTTGTCTTAAATGTAATCATTACTAAAAGTTGCAAATTAAGCGATTAAAATAGAATAGCGTCGTCGGATTTTTACTAATATGCAGTAGTAATGGTAATCATTACTTTGTATTAAAAGTAATCATTACGTTAAGTTGTAATTTGAACAAAAATGAAATATATTAGTCTTCAGTCATTAGGTTTTAACAAATTTCTTAATATGCGGTAATAGTGGTAATCATTATTTCTAATTATTTAAAATCATTACTAAATTGTTATAAATCAAGTACAAATAAAGAGTAATGGCGACTATGGTCGTTGAATTCATGTAGTTTTTGTTATAAAAATAGTAAACGCAGTAATCATTACAAGGCATTAGTTGGAATCATTACTAAAGTGTTCCAGATTAAGTAAAAATAAAGTATAAAAGCGGCTCAAGCAGTTAAATTTAATAAATAAATTTATTTTTTTTTAACACAGTAAAATAGTAATCATTCCAACTGCCGAGTGGATTTATTCTAATATGAGGTAATAGTCGCAATCATTACTTCGCATTAAAAGTAATCATTGCTTAAAGTTGTAATTTGAATAAAAACCAAGTATTGGAATTATTAGGTTTATACTAAAATTCATAAAATGCCGAAATGGTGGTAATCATTACTTATAATTAATTGCAATCAATACTAAATTGTTGTAAATCAGATAAAAATAAAGAAAAGCAGCGACTGTGGTCGTTGAATTTAAAAAATAAATATATATACATATATACCCTAATCGATGGATATACATATGTATATATTTGTTTTTTAACACAGTAATCATTACTTGGCAATAAATGTAATCATTACTGAAATGCTGCAAAATTGAAATAAATATACATTTTATATACATTTTTATGTTCTCTTTCTACATTACTCGTATGCACTGAACTGCATTACTTACTATCACGACTTCAAGTACTTTGAATATTTATACTTTTATTTGTATTTTCAGTTATTTTTAATTAAATTTTTTTTTATTATTTCCTGTCAGCTCCGTTGCACTCCATTTACTTCATTTTATTTGCGCATACTCTTATTTGCTTTTTTTTATTTGCCATCTGGCTTTCGCCTCCATGCCCATTTCCGTAAGAGTAAAAAATAAAAATGAAATTCCAGTCTAGAAAAATATGCGCACTGGTTTCTGTTGCCTGCCTTTGTAATGCGTATTGTTATTTGTTTTTGTATCATTGTTGGGAGCACAACACTGAAGTGTGTCCCTCATATGGGCATATGAGTAGGTATGTATGTCCTTGCAGCTGCAACATTTTGTCATATTGACTTGTTTACTTTATATTTTTTGATCGAATTCATTTAAATCTCAATTTTTTTTTGCTTTCCTTATATTTTTTAAAAATGTGTAGCCGTGTGTTAGTATATATTTTATTTGTGTTTATGTATGCGTATGTGCCTTCCTTGCCGCATGATTTGCATGCATATCCTTTCACCACCGATTTTGTCTATGCGATTTACTTTCGACCTGCTTCTCGATAGTGTGTGTAGTCGCATTTGTTTGCATTTCACTGCATTTGATGTGACTCGCTTTGTTTCCATTAATGGTATTTGTCGAAGCAATGGATTACGTGCCCGCCAGCTTTTGTTTGCCGATACCTTTGCCACCACACAACCTTTTTCCGCCCCACCCTTGGTATATACCGAGTAGATTTGTTTGGTAGCAGTTGTTATATTTACTCGATATTGGGTACATAGCATATATATCTATATATTTACTTTAAGTATAAGTGCATCTCTTCCTTTCGCCCTTGTTCTCTTACACTCTTGATATTTGCATTTCTTTAATGCTATTTTGACTTATATGCTCTGCAAATACCAACAAACAAACAATAACACACATCTTTCGACAATTTTCAATCAATTCAGCTTCAAGTATTTACTCAAGTTTCGAGCTTTCTTTGGTCAATAGCAATACTTTCCTAGTAATGCTCGAGAGCGATTAAATGTTGCTGCTCTCGCACTCTAAACTCACTAAGTAATAAGAAGCAGTAATAGTAGTAATCATTATTGTGCATTAAATGACTTCAGACGTTGGATTTGTATTGATTTTTATAGAAGTAAAATTTAATAGTAGTAATCATTACTTTGCATTACATGTAATCATTCTTGAAGTATGGCCAATTCAATAAAAAAAAACATAAATTTGATTTAATAGTTGGATTTATAGTGATTTGTATGGAAACAAAATATATAGTAGTAGGCATTACATGTAATCATTCTTGAATTGTCGCAAAGTCGGTAAAAAAAATGATAAAGGTGTGATCCTAATATTAGGATTATAATGATTTGTATAGAAATAAAATATAAGTAATCATTACTTTGCATTACATGTAATCATTCCTAAAGTGTATATTATGTAATGCATATTACAGAAAAATAATGTAAAAACGTGGCTCTAATCTTTGGATTTGTATTGTTTTTTATAATTAAAAACAGTAAACCAGTAATCATATGTAATCATTCTTCAACTATCCCAAATAAAAGGAAAAAAAACTTTCATAATATTCTTAGTCTATATAATATACTTTACGTCATTGCTTACTTAAACCTTTGATTACCTTAGTAAAAATATACACCACTAATTTTTGTATTATCTTCAAGATTTTTATTACACACTCTTATTAATCCGTTAAAAAATAATCTTCATATGGTATATCTTTGAAGAATTTGCTTAACAATTCTTTCATTTTATTTCCTAAAGCCTCGTTGATTACCGGCGTTAGATCATCACTGAGTAAGCGCCAATTCTCGTTCATTACCTGGAGTATGCTGTCAGAGAGTGTTTTGTCGCCATTGAAGAGATTTGTCATGTCGGTGTGAACACTAGAAAATATGGCAAGGGATTAGTATTTTGACAAAATATCGTAAAAATGTATAAACCGATACTTGGAAAGTTTTCATTTACTTACTTATCTACTTGTGTTTCGACTTTGAGAGTATCTACATGCAAGTAATGTTTGCCATCACGTTCCTCCGCTTTAAGTGTGGTCGTAAAGCGAGTTTTCACATTGTCCAAGACCATCGTGAGTTCACCCTCGCCTCTAATAGGCAACACAAGTATATTGCCACTGATTTTATATTTCGATTTTATAGTAATGCGGGGGTTGACATTTTGCGAGACTATTTTCATGGGTTTGCTGAGATCTTTGCTGAAGCCTCTAAAGATTTAAAAACAAATATTTAGGAGAATTCCAAGTTTTTTCATAAGAAGTACATTACTTTGCCGCTGCTCTTCCCACTTACTTAATTGCTGTGATCCGCGCTTTCGTATAATTATGGAACTCAACATCGCTCATTACCAGGTCCACTTTTAATGCGTTATTTTTATCGCCCAACATTTCGATTTTATCCAACTTCAGTGGTTCCAGAGCTGGTATACCCCTTTCGGGTACACCTGTAGCCGCCTTTTTCATTAACTTGTGCCCTTGCTCGATCATGCATTTTTCATCGGCAAAGTGACATTTCGCTACGGGTTCGGCTGAGAATATAAAATAAAGGTATATGAAATTATTTAGTGTTTACTATAAAGAAGATCTTTCAAACCGAATTCCCATTAAATAACCTCGAAAAGAAGTTCAAATTTGTCATAATTATTTACATTTTCTTAACAAAAAAATAAAGATATACATATGTACAGATTGAATTCATATAATGGTAGTCCAAAGGTGACTATGAAAAAAAATTGCGACTACGTAAAGAGCTTCTGGCTGCTGTGATGTTCTGGCATAATGGCGAGCCAAGCGAATGTATTCTAAATCTTCGGCAAGTTCGGTTCGATCTGTTAATTTTTCTTTGATCTTTGGGAAGAATTTGAAAGAACATTGAAGTATATTTGAAATTCATGTTTGAACTTGGTTTTTGGTTTCTTTTGCCTTATAAGTCACTATCGCTATGACTGACGACCAAAAATTGCTCAGAATCCAACAATCGAAGGACGATTATTTGACTTAAAATCACATTTTAACCATTAACCACACCCCGTATTCACCTGACTGTCACCGTGCGACTTCTTCCTCAAAAGGCTTGCACCAGCATACTGGCGGCCACACCGGCCAACGAGCTAAAACACTCGTTCGATGTACTGTATTGAAGCAGAAGGAGACTATTTTGAATAAAATAAATTGATTTTGCCGAAAAAACCATTTCTTCTGTTTTTTTAAAGACCTTTTTAATTTAGAACGTTCCAAGTGTTATCTGACCGTTGATTAAAGTTCGTTTCTCTAAGACGCCTTACCAAAGTAGAGTAAAGAGATGCTGAGAACTTTTTCTTGCCGTATCACTTGGTCGGTTTTCTGGTTTCACTTAACGTCAGGCTCATCTAAGCTTAGTATTTATTAATACCCTAATATATACCTGAATCCGACCCTTTATAAGTCTATAATTTTGTATTCCTTTTCTTAGTCTCTCATTCATTTTGACGGATTCTTAAAGTTAAGACTTTTAGAAGTCTTAGGAATCATAAAATCAATAGTTTCTCCAGGATGGTTTCTCAAAATAGGTTTAAATGGGAATATACCGTAGAGATTGTATAATGTTCTTAGTCCCTCATCATCTCTGGTTTCTATAATTCGGACACTCATTAACTCTAAAAATTATAAAATTATTCGTCTGCCCCGAAAGTTTCTCAAAACAGTTATGATTAAAAGCAGGTTGAGTTCCTTATATTGACTTTCAACGGTTTAATTTGTTCGAGGCTAGTCATATATAGTTTGTATAGTTTGTATCCCTTGGTTTCCTAGTACAACTGAAAGCCTTGTTTAAAACATCTAAATCGCGATATTCCCAGTTCGCATATTCCTAAATTGTAAATTGTCAGGAATCTATCCAATAAACTCCGCCAATATCGAGGGGCTTAATGCTGTGATTAAGAGAAACTCATTTGATCGAGTTTACACCTATATAGTTGGTTGGTTGGTTGAAAGAGTTTCTGTCATATGTACAGAACTCAATAGAGTATGTATGTAGAGCTCATGTGTTCTTCGGAAAGCGGACTTTTGAAGTCAATCTAACTCTGCGAACGTTGTGCGTGGTAGGGTACTATAACTGAGAGTCTGAAAAACCTGCAGCAGCGGATCTCCTTTTATATATTCACTCTCTTTATTATTATTTTCGTCGAATGTTTAGTTTTTAATATTTTATTTATATTTCTTATCATCTCTTTTTACAATTCCTCAAATTTAGTGCAAATTTTCTTCACAACACAACCATTACTTACGAAACTCGACCGCCAAAACGCACGACTGTATGGAAAACAACGCCACAAAAGCCAAGAACACCAGCTTGTGGCTTGAACCAAAAATGGTTTTTAGAATCATTGTTCGCACTGTTCGCACTTAATACCGTTAGTTGTACTCGTTTAGTTTACACGCGCACTTTGCAACGACTACTGACGGCAAGATGCTTCGTCCAGTTCATTTTATAAGTCTAAAAAGTGAACTTTGAGTTGTCAAGAGTTGTTTTACAATTATGGCAAATTAAAATATTCTAAAATATTTATTATTGTATTGCGCAAAAAGTGCACATAAAATCGGCTTAAACGAGCTAATAATAAGAAAAAACTTAACAACGGTTGAACTGAAGCTATAATACCCATCACAAGTGCATTTCTTTTAGCATCAACGGGTATACAATGAACTCTGTCTTAATTTCGATCGTTCAGTAAGTATGGTAGCTATATGTTTTTGTAGTCTGATCTGAACAATTTCTTCAGATGTTGTGCTGTGGTTTTGGATAATAACCCCTGCCGATTTTAGTGAAGATAACTCGTCGCATTGAAAAGTTTTTCATACAAGCACTGTATTTTAGTCGTTCAGTTTGTATGGCAGCTATAAGTTATAGTAGTTCGATCTGAACAATTTCTTCGCAGATTATACCCGTTGTCTTTGATAATAAACCGAGCTAAATTTCGTGTAGATATCTTGTCAAATAAAAGAGTTTTCTATATGGCAGCTATATGCTTTAGTGGTCCGATTTCGGTCGTTCCGACAAATGAGCAACTTCTAGAGGAGAATAGAACGTGTGCAAAGTTTCAAATCGATATTTCAAAAACTGAGCGAGTAGTTCGCGTATATGTATGCAGACAGACAGATGGTTGGTCGGGCGGACACACGGATAGTTATAGTTAAAGCGACTCAGCTCGTCATGCTAATCATTTATAAATATCGTCAACTAAAATGCAAAACAACGTGTCATGAAAAAAATCTAAGAATTTTTTATTGCTTACGATCCCTAGCTCTCAGATATAACCATATAACCAATATATAACCAATACATAACCAATATATAACCATTATACATAACCAATATATAACCAACACATAACCAATATATATAACCATTATATATAACCAACACATAACCAATATATAACCATTTTATAACCAAAACTACATTTTTTTTTGAAAGCGTGATTTCTATGTATTATAGCGTTTTTCCTTCACCTATAAACTTATGAAAATTTTATTTTGCTTCTTAGATGACGATATATTTTATATGGTCTCCGACGTTTTCTTCTGGGTATTATAGAATTCATGACAAACTTAATATTCCCTGTTGAGGGTATAAAAATACTGATTACTGCGTTTCGATTTCAATTGCACATAATTGATGTTTCACGCGGAAGTTTACTATCTTTAATTTTGTATGCATTTATTTATTTCTCTTATCTTAATGCTCTCTCACTGAGTTCACCGCTTGTATATGTATGTCAATAATTAAAGGTAGTCTTGTGAATTGCAAACCAATTAATTACTTCATGCATATTAAAAACACAGCTTGAACTCGGGTTGAGCGCTTTTCTATTAAGCTGCCACCTGTTTGTGTATCAGTTTATGATTTTTATTAAAATTTTGAGCTTGTGGTCATACGGTCATACAAGGTAGGGCAAAGATAGTGTGTTGCAAACCGGTTATTTTCCTAGGACACTTGTAATTCATTTACTCACGTTAATTATTGCCAATTTCATGTCTAAAATAATTGCAAACTCTTCCTAAAAATAATTGCAAATTTCTTCTCTAAAATTATTGCTACTAAAATTTTTTATTACTCAATAACCGATCATAAATCTGGTACGTAAGCTATTTGTAATGGTTCACCAAGCCTCAATACCTAAGCCTGTATTTAAATGGCGCGATGCAGTAATAATTTGCAACTTTGTTGTCATTTAAACTGTAACTTAAGCGTTTAAGTATGTTTCAGCGCGCTGTTACATCGGAAATAGAAAGTGTACTACATATACTATAGATGACGCATAAAGTACGGGAATCACTTAAACCGGTTTCGCTGGAGTCAAAGTGTGCTAGTTGTCGCATATGGTGCAAGTGATTTATATTAAGCTCGCTCAAAGACACTGCACTACATACATACTTTCGGGTTATTATTTCAATTAGTTTTTAATTGTACTTCATTGTTTAACAGCAGCTTTATTTTATACCAGGGTCATGAACTTAAGGCAGACGAATGATTATAAAATAGTAAGCTGTAATATGAGTGAAACAGAAGTTAAGAGCAGAATATAATCTAAAAACTATAAAACTTGCGTTAACATATTTAGAACTATAAAATTCAGATTGAAAATCTCTCTCTCAGAGATGATGGATTATTACCACATAAAATGCTAAACAGAATTACGCAATAATATATTGAAAACCACCCGTTATCTGATTTTTGAGAGATCACGCGTGAGTTGTTTTAAGCTGTCATGTTATTTTTGTTCAATATTGTTTGACATTTCATCATGGAAAGACTTACGCCTGAGCAACTTTTACAAATCAACTTTCTTACGAAGATTTACGTTCTGTAAAGGATGTCTTTCGCTCAACTTATGCTCAACATTACCGATCCACTGGGCGCACAATTCACAACACCATCACCCATATTGAGACGTAGCATTCATTACTGGATAATATGACGATAATATGATACTCGCAGTAAAGAAAATATAGCAGCCGTAGCTGAGAGTGTACACGAAGTCTGTGGAGAGTCGATTCGGCGCCGTTCGCAGCAACTCTGACTGACGTCTGGAACGACTTGGTGCATTTTTCGTTGATATCATAGATTGAAAGCGTACAAACTATAGCTTGCACAGCAACAGAAGCCGCTCGAACTTCACAAGCGACATCGAAATCCCAAGAAATCTCGACGTTTTTTGAGCCAAATTTTGTTTAGCGATGAGGGGCATGTCTGGCTTAATGAAGAGCTTCAAGAGCTGCCATTTCAATTAGAAAAAACAACGGTTTGGTGTAACAATTGTCGGTGAAAGAAGTTCCATTAACTTTTGTCTGCGAGATCAAATTTCTGATGGCGAAACCTTCAGAATGTTGGAAATGACAGTGATAGTCGCGAGCATGCGTTTTTGATTGGTATAAATTAGCGAGTCGCGAACGTTTTTACGACGAACCATGTCCAGGATAGCTATCAACATCAACTAATGATCCACACGCCAATAAAATAAAGGAATTGGTGTTTGAGAATCGACGTTAACAGTCAGAGGTCTTACTGGCATCGGAAGGATCAGTGAAAACCATTTTGAAAGATGATTTGGGCTCAAGAAAAGTGAAAGCACGGTAGGTTCCAAATTCACTAAATTTGTTCGAGAAGCAGGGTACATTATCGTCTTTGAAATAATGCTTTTCGACTACCCGGGATCAATCGGCTGAATATCGTGGCAAAGAAGACCCGGAACCGAAAAATTCGGGTCTAAAATCAAGTTTAAGTTGACAGTTTTGTTCGGTAAGCGAGGTGTGGTGCACTCTGAAATCCTTTCGACCGGCCAAACTAGCAACAAGGAATACTATTTCAGTGTTATGCGTCATTTACGCGAAGCTATTTGTAAAAAGAGGCCGCAATTTTGGGCCGACAACTCTTGGTTTTTGCACTCCGCTAATGCACCGTTGCATACTGTATTGATTATTCGTGAGTTTTTCGGCAAATTTGTAGCCAATATCGTACCCTTATTCGCTTGATTTAGCTCCGCGTGACTTCTAGCTATTCAGCAAACTTAAACGACTGCTTCGGGTAATTGTTTTGAGTCAGTTGAGGACATTAAACTCGAATCGCTATATGCATTGAAGGTTAATCCGGGAGCTGACTTTAACAAGGATTCGAGGGATCCGAAGGTTTCTTCGAGGATTGGAAAAAACGTTGGCACAAATGTATTGGGGCTAAGAGGGGTTAATTTGAGGGGGGGCGATATAGTTTTTGAACAACAAATTAGGAATTTTAAAATTATGAAAAAGGTCTTATTATTCTCCGACGCTCCTTTCTGGGTGCTACAAGCTTAGTGTTCTGGGTATAAAAACTATGGAATTTTTTTTAAACTAAATCATCAATATGTTTCGAAGTGAGAGTGATACTTATTACAATTATGAGCACATAAAGACTTACAGGCACATATTTGGATGTGTAAATATAACAATTACACAGTCATATGTTATAGATATACAAACGTATATCATATTCCCTTATGTTCTGCATGTAAATCAGCACAACAGATACATAATACATAAGACTACAAACATGTCATTTTGTGTAATTATAAATATGTATGTGTGTGTAAGTGAACTTTGAAGAGCTGTTAGAACATATCAAATGTCATAAATCTGATTAATTATTTGCATTGCATAATCATATACAAAATTATAATTACCAAGAGTCTAAACGGCAGTGAATGTGTTTTATGCAAAGTAGCTTCATATATACTATGTATGTATGTTTGTACAAATGTGCATATATGTAATGACAAGTATTAGTATGAGTGTATGAGTGCGCACAGCTGTTCAGCGCCGCAAAATGAAAGACATTCACTCGCGGCATATACCTATTCGTTTTCAGTATGAGGGAGTGGTATGTGAATTTTATGTGTGTGTGTATGTATATATGTCAGTGCACGAATTGAAATAATTTTGAACGATTTCTGTATGTGTGATTGTGTGTTTAACTAAATACTGGCAATAATTAATATCCTCCGCGAAAGTTTTAATGAGCCGTAAACTGTTCATTGCAGTTTGTTCAAGGAGAAGGAAGGAGTTCAAGGAATTGTATGTGATTGTGATTCTTCCACTTCTCCTTTGAAAATTTAGTTGTTAAAGTAAATTTGATTGATTTCTAAGTAGCGTATAAGTCGTTTTCTGCTCAATTAGAAACTAACAACAATCCATTAAAGGTCATTAAAGGATGCTAAGACCTCTTTTATGCCAATTTTATTTCTGCGCTCTTTTCCAACGTACTCCATCTATTACGCTGGAATATCTCCTTTTTTGGAGGAAGCTTATAGGAAATTACATCAGACCGTTAAGTTCCTTTGTAGACTTCGAGTATTAAACTTTCTTGTTTACTTATACGCTTTAAATGATATTCAACTAAAATGAAAAAAAAAATTGGCACTTCTCAAATTCAGTGGTGCTCAAAACCTCTAACTTCAGCTGTTTCTTCCTTCTATAGGACCTCCATAGATAAGTGATGGATATTACTTTCCAGCAACATTCTTCTTAGATTCCAGTAATGTTTCTCAAACTCAGTAGAAAGACCTCTATCTGCAGCTTATACTGCTTCTTTGTGGGTTCTCAATGATAGTTAGCTTAGGTGGACTGCTATATGTAGTCTTTGCGTAATGGAAAAGATGAACTCCTATGTTCGAACTTATAAATTAGCAAATTTTTAGTAGCCAATACAAATTTGCACAGGCGTTTAATATCCATTCTCGCCATCTTGGTAGGTTGTTTGAAGGTATGCGCTTCTAAGTGTTTAAGTCTTCACCTCCCAAACGCGGAACAGTCAATAAGGAAGTTTTGAATTGTTTCCGCCGCTTCTTTTTACATACAGCAGACGGCGTCTGGTAAGATCCCCAGCCTTACAGCACAGACGTCACCTGGGCAATGTTGAATGCCCTAGAACTAGGAAGAAGCTAGCCTTACTGAGAGCAAAGAGATCACTACATCTCTGGCGATCGATTTTGGGCCACAAGACTTTTGCGACAGCGCATGTACTTTGATGGCCCAAACGCTGGTCAAGCTTCCGCGTAGCCCAGCTATCTAGTAGTAGAACATAAGACGATACAGGAGCGCCGACCCGCTCCCATTCCACCGATAGCGGTTCTAGGATGCCTTTCTCTGCTCATCAGCTTTACAATTTCCTGCGATTCATCTGTGGCCTCCATACCAGTCTTATCACAAAGACACTCAATGCTATTGATAGGGGAATTAAGCACTCTTTGACCAACCCTGAACGCACTACCAATGAGTTGCTAGTATCGCTGCTCTGCTATTTGAGTAGATGGTAACTTCTCTGAAGGAGTCTATACTCCGGAGCAGTAAATTTCTGAAGCTGGAATTGATAGAAACCTACTCACAGTAAACCGTTCCACCAACCAAGCTTTGATAACAATAGTATTAGACACCATTTCTTCTGAGATAATACACTTTAAAAGCAAAGGGGCAATAAAGTAATTAGAACTGATTCCGAGTAGCAATATTATATGAACTTCAATTAAATGAACACACTATGGGTGTTATGAGGTCTCTTTGATCCAAACTCACCGAGTCACAGGCTCCGACTGAGAGACAGAGAACAAATTAAAATCAATGGGATCATTTCTGAGTTAGTCAGATGTTCACGGCTATCTGTTTATGTATTTGCTTCAAATTCTGAGAATATCCGTTAGACGTCTCTGCGGAGCTCTGGTTACGGGTTTTCAATTATTTAAAGTATGGTTATGAGAGAGACACCTGCTTTATGAGGTTTTTGATTCACTATATTAAATTACCGGACGATTTGATTCATTGCCTTGTTCAATATTGATTTGAGCTCCTTGATATTAAATTGCCTAAGGGTAGGTTTAGCTTATCTTAAATGGAGCCAGCTGGCAGCCGGCTGCCCTTGAAGTCACTTTGTGACTTCTAAATAGCATCATATCCCATCGCGGCGTGAGAGTCATCGTAATAGCGGCCAGGCATTGTGTCTTATCTTCTTATATAGAACCAGCTGGCGGCTGGCTCTTTATAGTTTTTCAGTTTACATCAGTCGGGCTTGGAACCCATGAATATACGTAGTCGAATATGAGTCACAGTAGACTCTTTTCCTTCTTATCATCCAACGAAAGCTTTACACAAAAAACTTTTTGCACACATTTCATTCAGCAGGACATCAAGGATATCAATGTTAATAGCTTTTCGTTGAGTTGCCGACTTATCTTCCTTCCGGTAACTACTCAACTTAGACCAGCCTACTCGCAAGTATGCTTCACTTGCAGCTGCATGCATACATATGCCAACTTACTGTTCATGGTAAGCAGTCCAAGCTGCTACTGGTCCTACCAACGCTTATTATTTATTGCCAAATATACAGACACTTATGTCCATTCAGCATGATTAGGATACAAAAGAAGTGCATACAGCCATACACTTAAAGAAAATACTCTTTTGTGCAGTACATTGTATGTGTAAGGCAGTGGATCTGTGGATGATACCTCTGTGAGAATATGATATGGTTGTCCTTGGTTGCGTCAAATAATTTATTCATATGTATATCACTTTGTTGTTGTTGGTTTCTGTTATTTCTGATTTCTTGCTTGTTTTTGTAACCAACTGATTGTTTAGTGTATTCAGCATGAATATCAACCGAGGATATGCCAATACTTTGTTATAACAATAGGTGGAAAAACGAACAACAAAAGTAGTTCTTACATATATTAGGGTGGCACAAAATTGGTCATATAAGCTGCTAGTTTCATTTTCACTCTAGCAATTGTTAAAGCAAGCGTTGAAGCTATGATATATTACTTTTGCTTTGTATTCTGCAAAGTTAGGGTGTGACATATTGGGTACAAAATGAAGATTAGCCCTTTCAGAAAACGAAAATTAAAATTTTTTTCGTATAAGTGTAAAACTCATGCGACTGATGTAGTATCAAAATAATAATAAAATATCAAAAACGAATTATGCCGTTTGTTGGAGTTTTATTAGGGCTGTCTGAAATTTTAACCCTGGTTCTAATGAAAAACAATATTGTATTGTGTGATGTATACATTTGTGTGACTAAAGTGGTTTCCCATTAACTGCAACGCATCAATTATTACATATTTTAGGATCACCCTACCTCGAATATATTTTATTTATAATACATATTGTATATATTAATTTAACTAATAATGGTATATACATATAATACATTCTGATGTTTGTGTGCAGTTAAATTAATCTGAAAATATTTCTCGTACACTTTAGAACCTCCCTAATATTAATATAATCTAAAATATTTCAGTTTTCGTATGCGAATCCTTCTAATACACAAATATTTGCATATATAAAAATAATATTTATTTTTAACTTTTGAACCACCCTAATATTAATATAGCCAAAATTTTTAAATTTTAAATTCTTTGTTTACCGTAATAATATTTTTCGAAATATTTCTCTAAGGATACTCTAAAAATATTTTTTGGTCATTTGTGCACCACCCTAATATTCACTTGTAGATACATATATTTTCATGCATATTTGTATCTGTTAGTGTACAAAGCTAAGGTTTAAGATTTGCCAAACCAACTCTAAAAATATTTTTTGGACACTTAAGTACCACCCTAATGTTTATTTGTTGACACATACATTTGCATGCTTGTGTGTAACTGCTTTTGTATGAAGCAAAAAAATCCACCAAGTTTCAAGTTGCATGAAAACTATTTGCTTTGATATATTCATAATTTTTTCTGCTCCCTTTTACGCTCATTCTTCTTGCTTACACACAACTTCAATTGATTTATTATGCACTTGTAAAGGTATAGGTGCTTTGTTGTTATTGCCGAGTGTCCATTCATTTTGGTTTATGGAATTTTCGCAAATTCATGCAATGAAATTTCCTTTACTTCAGATAGCACGACTGCAGAGCGCACAACTACACATACTCTCTCTCACACACACACATACTCACTAACCGGTCGACCGTCCGACCGTCCGACCCATTGATCGCATTGAAGTGATGAAACACTTGATTTAATTTATGTATTCTAAGCGTTCATGACATAACTTTGTTATGCCTTTTGTTGTTGTGCATACTATTTGTTATTGTTCGTTGTATTGTTGTTGTCGACCACTTATGTGTATTGACAGGAGATTTAACCATCGTTTATCGTATCGAAAACAGGCCTATGAGTCATACTTGAGTGAGATATTTATAAGCCCTAAACTATCATAGTGACCCAGCCATCATGCCACATATCTTAGCACTAATACAGTCGCAGTAAGACTCGCATTCGTTTGACCAGAAAATAGTTATGCCTATGAGTGCTGAACAGCTTATGATGGGCTGTCAGGCGCATATTAGTTGGTGATAGCTAAATTGGGTGTGAATTATTTAGGCATTCGCAGGAAATGACAATTTATAACCAAATATGGGTGGGTTGCTCTTCCTTAAGTTTGTGGAAAGCTATGAGTGGTAGATGATTGGATTCTCGATTGTGGAATGGGTGGTGTTATCTTAACTATTTCAAAGCTTTGACTGATATTCCACTTAGCGGAGTCGTTACATGAGTTTCGGATATCCAGTTAGTCGTGAATCAGAGTCGATAACTAATATTAGGTCACCGACTGCATTGCCGATACCAAGAAGTCTGTCAAAAGTCTTTAGCGGAGATTTATATTTGAAAGGGACCGAGCTATTTTCACTTTGTTGAAGCATCTTTCCAAGGGATTAGTCCTCTGGTCCATCTGAGTAGATCTCATTTCAATCTTAGTAGATATTACTTCATCTACTAAGATATTAATTCACTTATTAAGGTTAACTAAAGTTGGTCAAAGGGCCGAAAGGCTAAACCATCCTGTATTAATGTTATTGCAAATGTTGTAGATTCCAAAAATCTGCTGAGCCTTCCCTCTTTATTATCACTCTAGTCTCCCGGTTTCCACCAGCAAACTAACTGTCGTTATAGATCAGTAAAAAGACCAAAGGCTGTGTCTTCTAGCCGTAGCTGACTTTTCTTACATGGATGAATTACCATCGTAGCTGACTCAACAAATCTCGTTATCTTCAATATATCCGCGAAGATTTTATATGCACCAATCTGATCTTGGAAAAGACCCGTGAAAAGAGGATCGAGAGGAGGATTTTAAAGCTGCTTTTGATAGCACGAAAAGGAGTTGTCAGCAGCTGGAGCTACCCTCAAAACTTATACAGGTGTGTAAACTGACATTGAGTAATACCAAAAGTTCCGTCAGGATTGGGAAGGAGTTCTTCAAGCTGTTCGAAACCAATCGAGGTTTCAGACAAGGCGACTCCCTATCTTGCGACTTCTTCAATCTACAGCTGGAGAAAAATTTCGAGCTGCAGAGCTGAGAATTGAATTGAGAAGGTATAGCCTTGAAATCTAACGCAGAATAACTCTTGCCTACAGGTGCTACTTCGGACTGAGTAGGCAATTGAGAAGTAAAGTCCTCTTTCGACGAATAAAGACCAGTTTCTAAAAGTCACTCATTATCCCCGTCCTGGCATATTGTGCAGAGGCATTGGCAACGGCGAATACCACAGTCGATGAGACGACGAACTGTACGAAATATACGACGACATTGACATAGTTCAGTGGTTTAAAAGACAGCGGCTGCGCTGGCTAGGTCATGTCATCTACAGCGCCGGCGGAAGCAGAGGAAGATTAAGACCTTCACTCCATTGGAATGACTATATGGAAAAGAGGCTGGCTACACTTCAATCCCCAATTGGTGCCAAACAGCGAAAAGAAAGAAGGACTTGCGCGCTGTTGTAAACTCGGCTATAACCGCGTAAGCGTTGTCTATGCTAATAAATAAGAATATCTGATTTATGTCCTTTCATTCAATATTATTGAGTTTAGCTGTTTGGACTCAATATGGATGACTGAAAGGAAAACATCGTTCATACTTTTCTGAATAATTTTTTACTTCTATATCCAAGCATTTCCCAGTATCGTCTTCGATATGATTTCTTTGCTGGGTGCGAGACTTTGCTATCGATTGTTTATAGTACTGAAGCTGTCGGTTGTCGACCTGAAAGTCTGTTTAACGTCTATCAATGCGGTGACCTTTAAATAAACCATGCTAAAACAGTAGATCCAATGTGAGAGTGAGTGTCTTATCTTCTCGTCGCTTGTCTTTTGGCACATATTTGTATCTTATATACATAGTAGTCACTTTTAAACTAAGGCAAAGTACCAAGAGTCGATAAGTTGGTAGATGGCTACATGTTATTTATGAGATATCTCCCTCCGTTAAAACTATAGACAGTACGGCTACACCTTTTAGAGATATTTCCGGTCAATAGTCTTTGATTTCGAGCCAAAACTGTCGATTCACTACACGAACTGCAGGAATATCTATACTCTCAAAATGAGTATGAGCTACGCGTCCTAAAATCCTTGAACTTCGTTCTGGACCAATAAGTCATATTGATAGTGTGGATGTACTTTAGAGTTCTTAGGTCTTAGTATTGAATGTGGCTCGCTTTATCAGTCTCAAATCTGGTTAGTTGAATAAAAACTTATCTGCACTTGATTTGGGGCTTCGGAAGAAGACGTACAGTGGTGTAGTGAACGCATATATTAAGGTCTCTCCTATTTAGCTTTAGTTGGTTGCTTCCATTAGATCGTCGTTCAATGGAAGGTAAAAATCCTGCTGCTTTCTAGAATAATCCAATAATATGTTGGATAATAAATATACAAAACTGACTTCACAAAACTCGAAAAGAATACTCAACGGAGGAGCAGTATTCGACAAATCTAAAGACAAGGAGTTGCTAAGTATGAGTGAAAAGCAGTTCTGCATACTTCTTATCGGGTATAAATCTTGAGCGTTATTTTCCTTGTTGATCGTTCGATTTCCTGTTGATTGCTAATGAATCCAATCTCAATTTTGAATTTAAGTTTGAGCTGGAAATTTATTCAAACAAAAATTTTAAATTTTAAGAAATGATGGCGCTATTTCTAAGATCTCTCATGCATCAACATGCACTTACCGAAATGTTTTCTTTAATATAATTCTATTTTCATGTTTTGCATCAATAAATAACCGCGTGAACTCGAATTTATACAAAAATATAATATAAGTAGATTTACTCTCCGAACACACATTACGACGGTGACGCACTTCTGACACGGTATCCAAGGATATGTGCATAATATATTATGCATGAGTCACACCAATTTCACACATATCATTTCCATATGAGTGACATAAAAAGATGTAAATCTTTGTTTTGCCTTTCTTCCCTTATTGTTGTTATTGCGTATACTTTTTATTGCTGTTAACCCATTCATTGATGAGGTAAATTGAAAGGTCTCGCTCATGGCACCTTTTGAAGATTTATTTCATTCATTTTAGCGTGTTGCTATTGTTGTTAATGCCTTCAAGTGGAAAATATACTGTCGTCGCCTCGGCTTGTGAAGCCAGATAGTAAAGTAATGAGATTTCATATTCAAATTTGTATGAATATATGTTTGACAAAGAAGATTTATATCGGGCAACTGTATTAGAAAAATTTATATTTTAATAAATTGTCTTGTAGATTTGTAAAAATTGCACTCTTCACTTTCAGAGAGAGAAAAAGATAGAGAAAGTTTAGTGTTTTATCACGGTTTCGTTTTCCGTAGATTGACTACCATTTTAGAAGCTCAAGCCCAAAATTGACCACATATTATCAAAGACTATACCTAAAATTTTCAGCAGCTTGTAAAAAGTAATCTCTTTTTAATCGTAGTGTCCAGCAGTATTCTCAGAAAATATAATCCTTCGACGAATGAACAAAACAGATTTTCTAAGGGTGAAGCTTTTCCATCAATGTTATGCTGATTATCCGATCTGCAGAAATTTTCGATTTGGTGACGGACTAACGTTGTGAAAATCTTAAACTCATTGAGAATAAATCAAGATTTGTTTTGGTTGGCTGGGCTCTGAACGATCCTCTGCTAATGAACCTCAAGATCCTTTGGTTGGCTGTAACTTTGCTTGCAGCTACAGATCGTAGCACACCGTTTTCCAAAAGTTTTTTGTTACTTCGTGTGGTACCTACGTTGTAAAAGTAGTTTTCTCACAATTCCACATTGTGCATAGGTCAGGATTTGCGCCAGTCTCATCTCAGTATGAGTCATGTATTTAGGACTTTCGGCTGTTGAAGCTCAAGATCATTGAGTTGTCAGTAGCTTTATTTATAACCATTCCAATGCACTGGAACTCAGCCACAGAACGGAACATCTTAGTTCCGTTGCAAATTTCATATTTCAACAAACCAAGCCATTCCGCCATTAAATTCTTGCTGTCCGATCTTCAGAAGCCTTAACATTCCCTCGTGAGGGACTAACGTTGTAGAACTAGTTTTCTCACAATACCATATCGTGCGTCGAACAGAATTTACGACAGTCTGATTCCAACGTGGAGGACTTGAGACCCGTGAAGAAGAAAATGCTTGGGTTGTCCGAAATCATATTCTGTTTATAGTCGTATATAGCTATCTATTTTGTTTCCATCAAATACTTGAGACCGAATCGTACATTTGTCTAGTTTAATAAAACTCGATCTCATCCGAGCCAAAATCTTGAATTATTTTAATCTAAAATGGAAGCCAAACTTTTAAGAATATTGCTCTACCGAAAGTTATCTTCACCGCATAATTCCATCATAAGTGAGCTAACTCAAACTGAGTCCGCAGATATAGCTCTAAAACTGGTTTGTCCAGATGGAATAGTTTATCATGGACGAAGAGAATGTCGCAACTCTGTCCTCTAAGCTCCAAATGAAAATTAATAACGTCTTATAGTCTTTTCAGTCAAAAATTTACATTTATTATACAATTATTTTCTTACTCGGGGCTTTTCATTCCACATTTTTAAAGAAAGATCACTTTGATATAATCGGCAATATCCTCAAAGCGGTTAACCTGTTTTATAAGGTAAAGCAGTGTTATTAGATACATTTTTAAGAATAATAAAACAACTTACTTCCTGTTGGCTATCCCGCGAGTTTTCCTGAAAGTTCAAACGACACAATAGAAAATTCTTTTTGGCCAAAATCATTATTACTCACACTGCACGTCTCACTTGAGTCGTCCTTCAAGTTAAGCATATAAAATCGGAACGGCAGTTGATCCTTAGTACGCTTCCGCTTCAAAACTTCGACTAGATCATAAGCCACCACGTCCGAGAAACCCACACATTGCTTAAGCCTAACCTCATTTAGTTTGCTGCATCTGCTCACGATGTATATTACGTAGTCGAAGCAGTAGTAAAACCGTGATAAATATAAATACTCCAAGTTCGCAAGCTGTCCAATAATTAGAGGGAAATTCAGTGGTACGCAGAGACCATCTCGTCCAATTTTCTTCGCAATGATACTGAGGTGCGTTAGCTGTTGCAGATGCGGCAAGTAATTGAGATTTCGGCACAAAACTTCAGCTTCGAGTGTGAGCTTCGTGATGCTGATACGCGCGGCGAGTGTGCGAAAGAAACGTTGTATCAAACGTGTCTCGGGTTCGTCAGCACATGTGCAGCGCGGAGGTGGAATTTGGAAGTTCGGATCTTGTACCGGTAGCAGTTCGTTTTGTATACAAGCAGCACAGGGATTCGTGTTGAAATTTCGCACTTCTATATCCTTTAATGATTGAAGAGTTTGTAATGTCGTAATTGTATGCTCCAGCCGCCAGTCGAGTTTGAGTGTAACAAGCGTTTCACAGCGCAACCACATGAGGTTCGTGAGGTGCATAGCGACATCGGTGAACGTGCTGTGACGTATGTCAAGCGAGCTTAGTGATAACGAGTTCAGTATGTCTACTAAATAGTAGTGGCTTAAATTTTCGCAGCCACTCAGTTGGAGCTCCTTAACGCTGCTGAGCTCGGCGATATGTTTGCCTAAAATAAGAAGGTGAATTAGAAACAAAAGTGAGTTTAAGAAGCTTGAAATATTTTGAAGACAGAGCGAACTTTATAGTTTAGCTTTGTGTTAAAATAAATTAGACTGGACTATCCTATAGGATATGTACCAGAGGACTGAACTCTATTGGTTAATAAAGTTCAGAGCACTTTCCGAAAAAAGAAGCAGTCTACTGTTTTCAGAACTTCCTACGAACTACGAGGGAGAGAACATAGTGACATACCTGTAACTTTTGAGTTCCTTATAATGGAGAGACTTTCCAAACGTGTTAGATTAGCTAGGAACTCCACGTCCTCATCGCACAAAATGGTGCCATCTACAGAGAACCTTGTGATATTTCGAAAAACGTTTCTGTCTTCAAAACGGAATATTCTAAGCATCTCCATGCCTAAAGGATTCTCGAGCGAAGCATCCGTTAAGTTTACCATTCTGACATGTGGAAAAAGTATCGATATACTTTGCCATAGACAAAATGCATTCGCACCCGATAAATCCAAGTCACTTATATTATTGTATTGTTTATTTCTCGGAAACTCGTCCTCGGCAATAATGCAATTTAGCAATTTTAAACGTTTCAGGTTTGGAAAATCTTCAAGTATCGTATCAAAGTTGAGCGCACGATTATTGAGCACCATTTTTGTAGCGTTTGCGCAGCGCAGCTCTTTGAAAAAGTCCTTTCTTTCAGACGTGATCTCCAAGTAAGCATCATAGATGTCATTGTGCACAATTTTCGCTCTGCGGCAAGCGATTATTTTTAGATGTCGCTCTTCTTCGATGGCAGCGTTTTCAAAATCTTCACAAACGCTAGCGAATCGCTGTGAAACTGGTTGGTTTATGAGCCTTTTGTAGATCTCGAAAAGTACATAAATGCTCAGTTGTACATTTGGTGGTGGATAGGGTATGATGAGGCTGAAAGCAGAAAAGGAGGCGAGTTGTAAAGTGATTTCAATAAAAGAGTTAAATAATCCTTAGGAGACAAGATCTTGAGAATCGGAACTAGGGTTTCAAAATGTTGTCGTAAATATGTTTCGTTGAAAATGGGAGACCAACCCGAACACCGACCTTCTCTGCCATAAGTGTGGTTTGAAATGTAGGCAGAAGATAACATTTTGGGAATCGCGTCACAATATTTCGTATATCTGTTGCATCTTTCGGAACCTGGTTGTGGTAGCCTATGTATTTGGATACAACTTTAGAAAGTTTCGAAATACTTTTCCTAAATGGTTTTAATCAGACTACTAGAGCAGCGTTCTTAAGTAGTAAGCTGTTTCGAAAATATGACTTGGCACTTAAGGATCGATAATGTAATCTTTAAAACCAGTTTACAGAGTTCCAAAAGCTTTTACTCCAAGGAAAACGGCTCTCGTTTTGGGAGGCGGGTGTAAGAACCTCAAAGTGAAATAGTTCGGACCTTTGGCATAAGTTCCTTTTCAGGTTTAAACTCTGAGTTTTTTGAGTTCGAAATAGGTATGTGTATTTTCTAGCCACTCACAGTTGAAAAATCATATACTCACTCGTTTCTGTAGCTGGTCATCGGATGTTTGCACTCGAAGAATAGAATCAAGCTCAATGCGGATTCAGCTTTTGCATATTGCGGATCCTTGGGTGAATTAAAAATAAATATTTTTATTAAATCTAATATGTACTTTTGTAATATTTCGTGTTTTACCTCCTGTATACTTTCCGTAATGCCAACACAGCCACACATTTCCAGATTAAGGCGCGCCCTCAGTGGTTCGTCTTTATCGCGCTCGCGCAAGAACTCGGCAGCGCTAAATATGAAAGCCTTCGTGACCCCATTACAATAATCCAACGTTAGTTTTGACAAGTTTTTACAACTTTTTATCAAGTCTAGCAAATCAACGTCCGTAACATCGTTGACGTGCTCCAGATAGACCGTGTCCAAGTTCTGTAGTTTATGTAATCTGTTTAAATGCGAGCCGCTTTCATGCCTAATATGAAATGACAGTTTTCGGTCAGCCAACTTACTTAAATGGCTGATATCAAACACGGCAAGCATGCCACCTAAAGTGACAGCTTTAATGTGTTTACAATCGGACAGCGCCAATAACAGCGCTTCATAGCTCTGTGTGGTTCCTTTAGCGCCGGTTACTTGTGTGTTCCGACTGTCAAAGTCTTCAACTGTTAGACTTTTCAACGCCTTTAGTTTGCCGAGCAATTTTCGCCAATCCGCTTTCGGTTGCCAGCTGAGTTTGAGCGTTTCCAGCATCGGAAAGTCATAGTTCATGAAGTGTTCCTCATAGTCCATTGGACAGCCTGATATATCTAGGATTTTCAGCGTGCATGAGCTGAAGCTGTACTTTATTTCATGCAAGTTTGTGCAATTCTTAAGGTAGAGCGTTGTAGGAGTAAGTTTGAAGTTAATGAATGCTGGAAGAAGAAGCATACGGTAAAGTTTAAGCACTTGTAAATATTTATCTGTGTCGACTTAGGTTTTAGTTACTTCTTGTGACTCAATCAAGACTCAATGTTGTGCTTGATATTAAACTACTGTTTACGTTCTGGAGTTTAGAATAAAAATAAAATTAAGATGGGCGATATCTTGAACGTATTATAAAGGATCAGTATACCATACTCGGCCAGGATTAAGACGACGCAAGCTAATTTAATATATGTATATGAATATAAGAGCGTGATCCGATGAGTATTTAGTTTCACCGCACGACGACGCGTCTATCGCCTAACAAATTTACTGTGATGTAGACGGCTACTGTGAAAAAAGTCTACATTTGAAGATAACGTGACAAAACTTCATGATTTTCTATTACCCACCGGTCTATTGCTTAAGATAACTGAGACACTAGAGTTCTTAGAGAACACTTTGGGTAATGAGAATGCACTATGTACGGATATTACCGCGTTGGTTAATCCGGACAACGGGCCTAACTATGATATCACTTCAGAACTGTGATTGATGCTGCTTATGCGAAGACGTCTCTGCGTTGCTTCACAACCGACGAAGAAATATATTGCTTTGAAGAAGGTCATGGGTAGTTCAATCACCCGGAAATGCCACCGTGTTCGGGGTTACAAAGTTTGATTTTCATGGATAAGAGGACAAACGGGTCATAGATCTCCTCTATGTCAAATTATTATGCTGATTTGACATCGAGTTAAGTTTTACTATACAACAGCACATATCGGACCACTTTAGCAAATATCTGACAACAAACTGAACGATCGGAACCAAGTGCATGAGTGAAAACTTTTCATAGAATATTTTAATTCCGAAATAAGTCAGTTTTGCAACTAGTTTCGTTTTATTAATTATTTTAATTAACTAATCAATTCCAATTACATAATTTAACTAATTAATTAATTAAATTTTTTAAATTAATTTATTTTTTTCACTTATTCATATTTAATTTGAAATTTATAGTTGCAGAAAATCTTGATTAAATTAAAATTCATTAAATTAATTAAACTAAAATCATTTTAAATATATTATTATATTTATATTGATTAATTAAATTAAACTAATGAAATTCTTTAAAATAAATTATTTTCACATAATTAAAATTACAAAGTGAATACCAAAATTTTCAGAAAAATATTAAAATTAATTTTAATTAATTTAATTAAGATCGGAAGAGCAAAATTTTCTATGAAATTTAAATTTTAAATTTATTTTAAATTTTTTTTGAATACAAATTTTAAGTTTACTGAAATTAGTACATTTAATTAAACAATTTTATGTAATTAAATAATTTAACTAATTATTATTTAATTTTTTTTCTAATTCAAATTTAATTTGTAATATAAATTTTGCAGGAAATTTTTATTTAATTGATCAAATAAATTGTACTAAATTCATTTTAGCTAAATTACTTTACTAAACTTGATTAATTAAATTAAACTGATTTTATGAAAATTAAAATATTTTACATAATTTTAATTATAATGTAAATATATGTACATATATGAAATTCTTCATAAAAATTTTAAAACTAATTTTAATTAATTTTTTTATATTAGTTAATTAAATAAAATTAAAATTTTGTATAAAAAATTATAATTAATTTAAAATTAATTCATTAATTTTTTTTTAATTAAATTTTTTATTTAAAATTAATTCATTAATTTTTTAATTAAATTTTAATTAATTTGTAGTTTAAACTTGCAAAAGTAATTTAAAATTAATTAATTAATTTTTTTAATAAAAATTTTCTATTTAATTAATTTGCAGTTTAAACTTGCAAAAGTAGTTTAAACTACAAATTAATTAAATAGAAAAATTAAATTAAAAAATTAGTTAATTAATTTTAAATTAAAATTAATTATAAATTTTTTATAAAATATTTTTATTTTAATTAATTCATTTCAAACTTATTTTAGTTTTTTACAATTTTTTTTTTTATTTAAGTTTTGTAGAAAATTTTGTTTTAATTAAAATAGATTAAGTAAGTTAAATTAATTTAATTTTAGTTTCATTTTTGTACAAATTAAATGTGAATTAGTGAAAAAAATGCAATTAATAAAATAAATTAAATTAATCAATTTAATTTAAATTAATTACTTTAAATTTTAATTAATTATATTTTTTACATAGAATTTAAATTTTAAATTAATTAATTAATTAATCAAACTAGTTTTAATTTCTTCATTAAAAAAAATTTGTTTTAAATGAATTATTTATATTTTTATGTGATGCAAATATTAAAAAAAATATTCATTATTCCACATTCAATTAAAAAAAAAAATTTTGCGCTTGAATATTTTCGCTAAGCACATTCTTTCAACAACAAATATGTACCGGCATTTTTGCCGCCAATAATTATCAACAAATTAATGCAGCAGCAATAAACAATTAAAGCGCTTAGTGTAAACAAATAATCCAAATAAGTAATAACAACAGCGATAGTAAGCTCCTTACAATTAACGCAGCGATAATAAAAAAGTCACCGAAAGCAATAAAACTTGTAAGCGCAATTAAAATAAACACACTGAATGAATTAAATTTGTTGTTATTGTTATTTTTATACACCTAAAACCTAACTATATGCATTAATGAAACTTGTTTTTGTTTTTTGTTTTTTAATTGCAATGATGCCGTTAGCATTATATATATGTATGTATGTACCATATATACTATACATTGCCTAGGCTTCGTTGCGCTTTCGCACTTCACATTCATAACAATTTCCTACCAATTTTCTCATTATACGATACATCCAAATATGTTGCATAAGCAAAATGTGTCGTTATCACATCAATATCACTTTGTTCTAGATCACAGTTGCTTAAAATAATAGTTTCCGTCTCATCGCCATCGCTGGAATTCAAAGCGCTTTTCACTAAAATCGGTTTATTTTCACTTGTACAGCGACGCTCCATACTCGTTAAAACAACTGTAAATATGGTAGTACTAGCTGAATAAAAAACCGAGCATTGCAATCCGTTAAGTTTAAGAGCTCGTTAGCGACTAAGAAATTTAACGCTGTGCTGTGTAAAATATTCTAAAACTAAGCTAGAGTCTAGCGCTAAGAGCTTTAAATGAGTTATTTAACATGAACGCGATTTCAGTGAGAGCTTAGAAAAAGTGAGTTATAATAGAAAATGCTGTGAATAAAGTTGTTTGATTTTGTTTGGCGAACTCTCTTTCTCCGATTCCGTTTGTCTCGCTCTCTTTTTATACCCTGAACAGGGTATAACAAGTTTGTCGCGAAGCCTGTAATATCCAGGAAGAAAGTGGTCTCCTACACTGTAAAATATATATTACATTACAACCTCGGTATAAATTATTCAGATTGGATCACTATAGCATATAGCTGTCATGCAAACAGACCGACCCAAATGAAGTTCTTGTAGCGAAGAAAATATAGCAGTCATAGCTGAGAGTATACATGAACACCGTTTAGAGCCGATTCCGCGCCGTTCGCAGCAACTTGGACTGACGTGAAAAGCTCCAAGAACATCCGACGATTCCGAGCCAAATTACATATGTCCAGCGATGAGGCTCATTTCTGGCTGAATGGGTATGCAAGTAAGTAAAATTTCTGCATTTGTGACGAAGAACGACCGAATTCAAGAGCTGCCCTTTCATCTAGAAAAAATCAACGGTTTGGTGTGATTTTTGGGTCAGTGCAATCATCGGTCCAAATTTCTTCTAAAATGATGGTGGTGAGAACGTAACCGTCAATGATGACTGTTGGCGAGAGAACACTTCGCTGATCAGATAAAATTGAACTCAACGCGTGGACCTTCTGAGACGTAGCCGCGGTCAACATTCGAAAGGGATAATCTTTAAAAAAATGAATGTTAAAGAATGGTCTTTCGAATGATAATAACCATTCCCCATTAAATTTGAAGTTTCTGTGTTTCTTCATTAAAAAAAGGGAAAGGTCGAACTGGATCACCCTTTATTACGTTTTCTCCTGTTTCTTTGTTGCTAAGCGAGCGCTTACAAATACACTGGCTAGAACCTGAAGCATTATTAGGTAAATAATTAGTGGTAGGTTTTTTGAGTTCTTTTATATTCTTATATTTTTGTTTTATACAGACCTTCGATAATTATTTTAGCCAATAATATAATATTTATACAAAGCCCTTGAAGTATGCAAAAACAGTCACACACAGTCAAATCTGGTGACTTCGGTTTGGAATTAAATATCTTGTGGGGTCAATACTAGAGAATGGGGTCAATACTAGTAGATGACGTAGCCTACTTAGATCAATCTGACGTTGACGATCGATTTTACTGCAATCCGTCGTCGAAACGGTTCAATAATTCGAGTCCTTTGACCGTTTCGCCCTTCTCCATATAGATCTAATCTTATGAATCTTAGAAAACGGTAGTGATCAGCTTTCCCTCGGATAGCACTAACTTCGCTTTTCTCAAAGTGTTAATTGCCTTGTTTGGAATGTTCCTTGGTCTCTGATATGTATTAGTTACTCCGATTCGTCTTGAATTTTTCTAACAGCCGTCTACGAGAATGCAGCCAAAATTTCTCTATAACGGTGAGTCTAACCATTTACCGGACCACCCTCTTATTTTCTTTTCCCACAGCCAAGAATTACTAAATTTTTGTTAAATTTATTTTTCCAATTTGGCAACTTTTTAAACCACATAGCGCGCGAGTAACGGAAATATTTCCCACTTCTTGTGATCAGTTGTCTTTCTGTTAATTTTAATTGCTAATTGTAAAGAGCAAAGGCTAGACAAAAAAGGTTATTTGAGAAACTTGGCAAGACATTTGCTTGTTTTCATAAAATAGAGTTGCCATTAGTGCATAAATGAAAACATAATGTTAAGTAATATTAGTTTATCATACATCATTATATTTTGTGCGCCGGTAATATAATTTATAATTAAAAACATGGTAAAGAAATATGAATAGGATTGCCATTTAATATCACAAAATAATTTTCTTTCTCCCTGTTTACTTTTCGTATAAGAATTGGGGCTCTTCGCACTGCGAGAACATCTTAAAATAATTTTTCAGTGTTGCCACCTGTGTTTAAAAATACTTATTTACATTTCTTAACGTACGTATCGCCCAGCTTCTGGTAATATTTTCTCTTCCAGCCAGCTATCATTTTTCTCATCGTAAACTTCCACAGTGTCCCTAAGGATGCCCTCACCGTAGCCACCGACCGCCCAAAGTGTCTCATTCATAGACAGTCCACAAATACTACCACGCGCCACATTCAAGGAGCATATCTGTAGAGAAGCGTTATAAAATTTGAAAAAGTCCTGTATTACAAAACGCACCGTCGTCCATTTATTAGCCGATAAATTATAACGTTCGACTGTCCGCATTGCGCCGTTGAACCAACCGCCGATCACATAAATATGCCCATTGTGTACAGCTACCTAAAGTCTCGTATTAAAAATGTTATATATTTTTTGTGTTCTTTGGACTCACTCCAGGCCAACCGCGTGCCTCATTCATTTCCGCACACTGTGTCCAAATGTTTTTTGCTGGATCATACCGTTCAACTAACCGTAAATGCGCTCGATTAAAGCCACCGATCACATAAAGTTTGCCATCCAAAACTGCAGCAGCTGTGGAGGCTCGACGTACAGACATATTAGCCATATTCTGCCAGCGTCCGGCAACCGTATCGAACCTAGAAAAAAAATTGTAGTAAAGGGGAAGCAGAACGATGGAAAAATAGAGTAGAGTTGAGACGTTCTCGCTTTTCAGCATTCCTTAAATTTTTTGGTGTTAGTCTTCGTATCTTTAATTTATATGCGTACTCGAACCGCATAAATAATATATGTATCAAAAAGACCAGAATGACGAGAGAATTGAACACCGGTTGTCTCTCTCAACTTGAGCAAAAATTGAGACGTCTTGGTACGTGTACCTGACTTCGCTTGACTCTTATGGTAGTGCGAGCTCACTGGAACCTTTGGTCGCTTAAATCGGGCACAAAATAAATAAGCCCTTATCATGGAAAACACTTACACTTCCACGGTGTTCAGAGCTTGGTATTTTTCATCCTGTCCACCGATGACGTATATTTTGCCGTCCAACAGCGCAACACTCATGTAAACTCGACGCTGTTGCATCGATGGCATTGGCTCCCAAGCTTGTGTATGCAAATTATAGCGATTTACATGATTGATCGGCTTGGTATTACGACCCAAGCCGCCAATACAGATGATGCTGTTCTCCAATTGGACTATGGCAAAGTTACTGCGTTCCAATTTTATATCGGTCCACTTCTGCCATTCATTAAGAGCTTTGCTATAGCGCAGTACGCATTTGTCCGCGAACCTGTGCTGTATTGTGAAGATTAATTTTGTAATTATTCCTACATTCTTGATAAATCTATATTTACTCACATCTCCACGTGTTTGCACCACGATCCAGTACGTCTCGTCTTCGGTTCGTAGCACTTTGCGCGGTTTCGTGTAGCGCAGTGATATTGTACCACGTGCGCAAGGCCGTAGCAGCCACTCCACAGCCTTGTTTACCAGGAGCTCACAACCAGGTAGGCTGTTGATATGCGAATATATAAAGTCGACATCAAGTTGTGTCAGCCGTAAACAAGCGACCAAATCGGGTAAGTGGCACCTCCGTGCCTCCTCGTCATATTTGTACCAACGCCGGATGGCCCAGAAGACATCCGCCTCAGCGCTCACATTTAATTCGTCATGCTCCACTAAACGCAGCAAGTGTTCGACGTCGAAATCAAAGAATTCTGGACTTTTGCACACCTGAAAACAGTTGTTGGAATGGGAGTGTGTGAGTTCGTAAAAATCTGTTCAGTATGTACTAACCTGCATGAAATTTTTGATTTCATAATCTGTAACTCGTTGTCGTAAAATGTTGCATTGTTCCTCGCTTTCAAGTAGATCCGCTCTAGCCAAGCTGTAATCTGTAGAAGGTGCTGTAGTTAAAGTGATTTCTGCTTCTTGTAGACTTTTTTGGCTATATATAATTGTAGATGTTCTTAAGTCCAGCAAGCTTTGCGTTCCGTCACAGTATATGCCCGATGTTGCAGAGTCCGTAGGAGGCGATGGCATAAAGTTATTCAAAGATTCTTCCGAGCTTGCTACTGTTGTTGTACTAGCCGCATCCGAGGAACATGAGTGCGTAAGTAAACGTGGAGACATAGACACAGGACTGTGACTGGAGCATTCACTGAATGGACTGCTCATAATTTGTGATGTTGCTTCAGTGAAAGTTTAAATTAACGGAACTTTTGATATATGCTCGAAAAAATCTAGAAAAAATAGAAGTTTAGAGAGCTTGATATATAGGTCAGTTGGTAAGCTTTACCAACAGATAGCCTGAAATCAAAATTGAGAGAGGAAAAAACTTTTCCTTAAATTCTGCAGTCTCAATTTGAAAAGGAATACTTCCGGAGCTCAGGAGGTATAATTTTTTCTCACCACTGCTGTTCCAAGTACTCTCACAGATAAAATCTTTCATATGTACAAATAATGTTTCACATACTTCCATACATGATAACTAACTACTCGCATTGATGTAGTCTAATTATTGTAGTCTAAATATATTCTCTCTCCAGAGATATGTTAATGGAGAATTTCGACCTTCAATTTAGTGTGAATTTCTGATCTAAACTTAACCGCCAACGTTTGATAGTGGAATATATTCACCTAAATTCCTATTCGCCGAAGTGTAGGAATGATTTCTGGGTCAAAGAGATACGATATTTGACTCACAAGTAGCTGTTTGAAGCTCTAAGCTGGCACTAGCGAGCTATAGTGTAGTTTGATAGAGCTACTTATTCATATTACATAAGTTAATGAAATTATTAAAATCAGATCAAACCTATAAGAAGTCACTTTAGTCCATCCCATGACAACTACTTACATTTAAAATTATATAGTTCCCGCCTCTTTGGAGTTAACATACGTATAAATTGCTTCTTTTGAGAAAAATCTAAATTTAGATAAGAACGCTCAAAACGTTTTTGCCGTTAGTCAATCACAATACGTTCGCCAATCGCGGAATCTTCAACTATATACAGCAGCTCAGTCTTCACTTTACAGCGTTTGCAGCTTGAGGGGATTTTTTCAGACCGGTTTGTGTTGTTGTAATTTACATCACAATGCCTTAGCACTGCAATGCTTTATTACTTTTTAATTTAATCGTGACATTATAATAGTTTAATAATTACTTACAGCTCAAAGCGTACACAACTTGACGGCTTAACATGCGAACTCTTACTAACAAGTATTGTAGACACAATTTTCGCCTCAATGAAATGCTGGGTTTGTGTTTTTCTAGGTAATTCATAATGAGCTCTCTGGTTTGCTATGGTAATGAAGGGTGTATGATACGGGTTATAAATTTTACAGTTAAGTTTTATTTTATAGAATACATATTTAGGCTCATATGCATATTTTTAATTTTATTATGTTTGTTTCGAAAATTCCAAAACGTTCCTTAGCCACATAATTCTACAGAGGGTTACAGAAATTATATTTTTACTTTCATGCGGCATGTTTCGAAAATTCCACAATGTTCCACATACCCATATACTCTTGTTGTAACCAAAAATTCGTTTAATTTCTTTCTTTTTTAGCCACTATTTCCGTATTAACTTTTATATGCATATTTATTACTTTAATACGTTTGATTGTATTGAGACATACTATTTTTTGCTAAGGTAATAAAGGGTGCTCGATTTAGATTTTAAATTTTAAAGTTAAGGATTATTCTATATAAATCAAATGTGCTCTCATATCCATATTATCTATTTTATTGCGTTTGTTTCGAAAATTCCGTAACGTTCCTTAGCCCCAAAATTTTGCAAAAAGTTATCAAATTTATATGTTTATTTTTTTGCAGTGTGTTTCGAAAATTCCACATTGTACCACTAAACCATATATACGCTTACTATAAAATTCATATCATTTCATTATATTGTAGTCTCCGCTTCAATATTAACTCTCATATGCATATTTAATACTTTATTACGTTTGTAATTAGAACTCTTTTTTGCTAAGGTAATAAAGGGTGTTAATTTCAAGTTTTACATTTTGAGGTTCGCTGTAGATTTATTTAAAGGTTTCGGATGTTGTTGACCAGCAATAGACATATACAAGTATAAACTCGTCTTGTATTCTTATTATAAGTCCAATTCGGTTTAGAACTTTATACTAATTACTATCTCCAACTCTAAATGTACCCTTCTTTTACCTATCGGTCTATAACCTTCCTCTCTAACGCACTCTCTTCTCCATGTACATATATACCTATCACTTGAATATCTCTATTTTCAGCTCTCTTTCTTTTTCTCTCTCTTTCTCTGATACAACCATATCTGTCCCTTTATTTTTCGATCTCTTTTTCTTTGTCTCTCACTGCAAAATTTGCACAAAGGTGCACACTCTGACTGATCTTATTAGGTGAAGTTAGTATGAACAGAAGGGGGACTGAAGTGACCAAGAGTATAAAGATCAGTTCGTTTCGGTATCCGTTCGATATGGCAATGTTCGCTTGCTTTCATTTGGCTTAATAAAAAAATATTTTTTATCCCTCCAATAAGTGAGGGTATTATCAGTGTGATATCAAGGCATTCTAACATCTTTTGGTGCCACCAACAAAATATCTAAAGGAAAACAAAGCCGTCTACTTATCTAAGTCGTCCCCTCATGCGAGAAAGCAGAGCAGAGTAAAGTAATAAAACAACAGCAACACAATAACTTCTAATATATGCGCTTGGACCCACCCACTTTTCTTACTATCTGCCTATATGTAGGGGCTTGCCTATAGGAGTCTCACCTAGTGCGGGCGCCTCATAAATAAATATTTACATTTACTTGTTAGAGCTTCGACTTTGGCGCAAATAAATGCATTTATTGTGTTTTACAAGCCCATAAAGCATTGAGCGCGTTTAAGCCATTAGCGTGTGTGTAACCAACCAGTCGAGACAGGTGAGCGGAAATAACGTGGTAGGGAAATGATAAAAGCTCTGCTGGAACTTTAGTATATAGCGGCATTTGTGGATGGGAGTAGGAATCAGTCTAAAAGTGGAAGCTGTGCTCCCACAACAGTTTTTGAATGTAATTTTACTCGATAACCTACTAGCTTTGTTTTTGGTAGTTTTGTGGAGTCATCGTCAAGACCTACCAAATGCCTAAGTGAGTGGACTGTCAGAAGTTCACTCCTCAAAGCACTGTTCTCTGTTATTCCATTTAAGCTGGATTTTTAAGCTTCTGATTTGTTGAAAGCTTATGTGTTGTGAAGAAAGGATTAGGCTAAGAGTAAAAGGGGCAAAAACTGTAAAGTAATCAGCCAGTAATGAAAATTATTACAGGAAAGTTATCAATCAGAAGGAGAAATCGAAATAGACAACTTTCTCTGAGGTTCTAAGTAGATTAGGTTAGATTAAGTGAATAGGCTGATTATTGGTGAGGCCACGAATAATACCAATTGTACTGTTAAAGACGCTTGTCCGTTGTGAGATGCCTAGAACCCTTAGGTATTGATCAAAAAGACCGTCAGAAAACGGATAATGTCAGTAGTGAACCATTTCGCTTTGCCACCTTCGAATTATTCATAGGAGTAGTCCTTTTAGAAAATTTTGGTACTGCAAAGGTTTTAAATGAAGAGACAAGAGCCTAGACATTTTCGGAAAGGATTTTTTCCCTTATCCTATGATAATATTATATTTAACATTATTTCAAGAGGAGAATCATGTTGTACTAAATCATTTGATAAGTTTTGTATTTATATATAATTTTTTCCTTTCAAAGTGAAAATTTGTCTACAATTCTCAACCAGCTAATGAAATATGTCTATATAGTCTCTCTAATGTCCTGTCAACATATTTTATTTTAAGAAGAATGAAATAAGTAACTCTGATTTTCTAGAAAGGCTTAGACAGTGATGACTTCCGACCTTATTAAAGAATGTCAGTGTAATCAAATTCCTACTGACATCTTTTGCTAAGTGCTCCATCGCCACCTTGCGGTTGCCACACTAGTCAAGACATTTTCAGCACCGATGAAATTTCCCTATGCCACAACTTTCTACGCGCCTTCGCGCTTTTTCTTCTTGAGTGTTTGGCTGAAGTTGGAAAGCGATTTCCTTGGTCCTTTGCCACTATTGTTTTTGTTTAGATTTTTTGCTCTCATTTTCTTAGTTCTTTTGCTCAGTTAGGCCGTTCGCCGTTCAACGACATCACCATGGGAAAACTTTATCTTTCACCTAACGCGTTGAGTGTGAATAGGCATCTACTCTTGCTCTGAGTGTAGGAGCGTAAATGAGTATGTGTGAGTGTGGGTGTAGTTTTCTTGCATAAATTGAATTTATGAACAATAAATTATGCGCAAACGAATGCTTTGGGCTTAAAACGAACTTTTGGTCAGGATTTTGCTGGCTTTGAAGTAGGCGCCGCACATCGATGGTGTATACCAGTCCAAGAGGCGTACAGCACACATTTGTGGTAACTCATTTTTATGCATTCTCGTTTATTTTAATGCACACGTGGCATTATTATTATTACATTTATTATAAAAGTCATTCTTTGGTGGCTGGCTGCAAATTTCCTCAATGATACTCATACTTAGTTACATACATACATATATGTATGTTCATATGTATGTATATGCATATATTCATAACCCTAAATAGTTTGGTCTTCAGGTAAATTTTTGATTTATTAGCCGACGCGTAATTAAGATTTATTAAGGTGTCTAGGAAGTGAGCGAAATAGTGGGCATAATTGGAATTGCATGATATATGTATGTACATATGTATGTATATTAATGGCTGACACATGTCTAAAAACTCTTGAGTGATGGAATATTTATTTAAAATACCGACAAAGAGAGTTTATAGCATATTACAATAATTACTAACATTATAGATTGTAATTAAAAGTTTTTTAAAAGCAATAAATTACAAGTTCCATATAATACAAAAGCGTTTTTATATTAATTTAATCCATATTAACTTGCTTATGCATATTTTGTATTTTATTATGTGTGTTTCGAAAATTCCAAAGCGTTCCGCCCAAAATAAAATTTTGTAAAGTTATGAATCTTTAATCTTTAATTATGTGTGTTTCGAAAATTCCGAATTGTTCCACATACCCATTTACATTTATTGTAACATAAAATTCATGTAATTTCTTTAAAACGTTTATACATACATATTTTGTATATTATAAAATATAGAAAAATTTGAAACGTTCCATACCCATATAATTCGGTATGTAGTATTTTTTTAATATTTGGGCTAAGGTATTTTTCATATACGCCAGTAATTAAACTGTATGCAGTGTGTTTCGAAAATTCCAAAATGTTCCCCAAATACATTTCCGTTTATTGCAACCGCAAATTTATTTAAAGTTCCCACGACTTTAATTTATTTTTTCTAAAGTCCACATTTGAGATTTACAGCATATTTCAAAATTTCAAGGTTTCTACATACTTTTCCATCAATATGTGAAAAGCGAACATTTTTCAAGCAAAATACAATTCACTGCGTTCGCTTGCATACATACATACAAGTATGTATGCATGCATTATTTTTTTTTATATAACTTTGAAATGTATACATACATATTTCGTAGACGTCAATGGTGGCGTTTCGAAAATTTAAAACATTCCGTCGTACCGTTTTGATGTTAAATTTTCTTTTTCCTTCAAATTTAGTTAGGCACAAATGAAATTGCCAATCTATTTAATTAGAAAAATATAAGTGTTTCGCAAATTCCAAACGTTTCTTACCTCGAAAATATTATATATATATATTATATATATATATATGCAAAGTGATACATAAGTACATACATGAATCTAACTTCGAATGTTTTATTGTGCAGAAATATTTTAAGAATCCGTCTGGCATTTTCGTTAATGTGTTTCACAAATTCCAAACGTTTCTTAGTTCAAAAATAATAAATATTATCAACAGAATGGTACATAGTAATGGCTTCGAATAGTTTTTCTTAAGAAATTATATTTTAATTTTGGGATTTTGGAATCGACATACATACATACATACATATATTGGCCTTCGGTAAAAAGCAAATTCAAAGCTTTTTAGTATTAAATTTCTTTCTAAGATCCTTTTGGTCACAAAATTCATACACACTTCCTTTTTCATCTTTCAGCTCTTCAGTTTTCTCTCTTTCAGTTTTTATACACCCATCTGCCCCCGACTCATCCTGTCCATCCATAAGCTGACGTCCTTACATCCAAAGCTGCTCTCAGCGCGATAATTAATCTGCTTGTTGAACACACTGATTTTCTGTACAAATCCACCGATCATTAAGTAGTGTCAACACCGGCAACAACAAGTGGCATAGCAGGGATTCCGCAGAAGGTGTCAACAACAACATTTATATTATTAGTTGTCATCGGGCGTGGACACAACTACTTTCCAACACTTAAGTGCTCAATAGAGTGTGCCAAGTGCGGGTCTGTATGTGTGTTCATCGCTTTGAATACCTTTTGTGTTGCTGCAATCCTTAATATTCATTTGCTTTTGTTACCTGTTGTCTACTCCCTTATTACCCAAGCCCTATTACCACTTAGCCGGGGAATCTGTGCACCTGGTGCGGTTGCTTTTCAGCCGTGTTTGTCGTGAAATTAACCCAATTAAATGAAATGCAAATACGCTGGTTGCTGCAGCTTGCAGACACAGTTTAAACAGTGGGTCGCTGCAGAGCTGCAAATATGTTAGCAAACCCGCATAAGCTCATGGGCTGCAAAAATCGGTGAAGTGTAAGGATTTCCAGTATCCTCTAACAAAGGGAAAACTCCATGTAATTTTCGGATCTTTTTAAGTGGAATCCCAGAATTTGACCCTTTTAGAAAGCTAGAAGAACTTCTCAAGGTGGATCGTATTAAGAATATTATAAACGATATTATGTGCTTTCTTTAGATGCCCCTGAATGGAGGTCTCGAAACAACTTACTCCAGATATATGTATAACTCATCTCACCTGGTTAGTTTACTTTACTCCACTATGACACTAAGGCATTGGTTTTATTCTTCAGTAGTTCGAAACTCACAAGAAATCCATCGACAAGCTTAACACTCAGTCGTTATAGTCATTTCGGCGTGATCAATTAGTATATCTAGGAAAGAAGGGAGTTGATGCGATAACGTTTCCAGAGCCACCTAGCCCTTATCTCTTCTACCGCTTCAAAATGGTAAGAGCTTTGGAATTCCTGTTTAAGTATGGTTGATCGAAACTATAAAGTCCCTACGTCTTATCACTGAATCCTTCCTTTTTTGTAATCTTACTACGACTCATATTTTATCGAACCAAGTCCAACATAAAGATTTCAGCGTTTTCACGAACAGTTCTATATAATTTCGGTAAACGTGTAACATACCTGATTGCTCGGCGGCTGATTTGAAATTTGCATAAAGTACCTGGTCTTATAAGCGACCAAGGCAGCTGACTCGCAACACCTCTACCAACTCCAAGCTGACATAACTAGAATTCAAATTTGAGCCAGAAGAGAAGTGAAGACATTTTGGAATTCAGCCACGACCAAAAGTTCCGAAGGCAGTTGAGACCAGTTTTTGGTGGAACAACGCTAATTAAATACGTTGACTAAATATTAAGATATCGTTGTTTTTGGATTCATCTACTTTTTGTTGCAGAATTTTAACCGCGAATTCTCTGAGTCGCTGAGATTGTTCACTAAAAATGTGGGTCAAAATTTTCGATTCTTCTTCGAGACCGAGCTTGCTTTAATACCGCTTGAAGAGAAGACATAGAAAATCAAAAAGCTTTTGAGATTTTCATAATTCACAAATCTTCCGAGAACCTTCCTGTGTTCCTCTAGATCGGCACACTGTAACGTGTTGTGCGGACACCGGCAACCGCTCGGACAAATTACGTTTCTTTGTATGCCTGTGTACTCATATAGCAGTAAAGAAAGCCTGTGAACCCTTAACAGCAGTATAGCATTACCTTATGCTTGGCTTGGCTCGTCTATTGTGTCTTGATTAATTGACTTGTCGCCGCCAGTTGGCCACTGCTTTGTGTGACTACACACGGATACACACAGACCAAACAGTTTTCGTTAGCGCAATGACTTCGCATTTGTTTCATTCACCCACAAGCCGCCGCACAGCTGACCGTCGACGTCATCGCCCCCCCTTGCACCACTACGCCATGACGCTTGCAATTAAATGCAGCCACCGGTCACAAAACGTCATTCGAGCGCAAATGACTGCAATTTGTGTTGCTATTGTTGCAAAGCCACTGTATGCCGTATGCAAATGACAGGTCAGGCAGCGAACAGCTGTTGCGCGAAATGCCACGCCTTGCACGTTTATCAACGCCGTCGGTGATTTTGCCGCCAGCCATACCAGCCGTATATCTCTATCTAGCTCGTTGCTTGGCTTGTCACCGTGCAATTATTTTCATTATTGACCGCATAATTTGCATATCAAAGTCATGTTAACATAACACCTAACGCCGTCATCCCTAAGCACACGCTACCGTTCACCGGCTTAGCGGTCGTTTGTAGTACTTGTGGCTTGAGGGCGTTTAATATTAGAAAATCGCTTTCGATAGTGGCTTAATACACCTCACAAATGACGTTAGGTTCAGTTTTGCCTGGCGTTTGTGCCCTCTCGACCATGCGTGGTTCAATGACTGCCTGACTGGCCGACAGACGAGCTTGACGGTGGGTACTTCGTTTGCGTAAATTTTGGTTTAGTCCTTGCTGACCACACATTGACATTGCGCCAGCCGAGTTCAAGAGCTTACGGTTACATTGATTGGCAGCGCAAACTAATTGGAATATCATATTTTAGTTAGAGCTACTTCAAAGTAGCTACCGGCATACGAGGGTATAAGAAGCCAACGTTGAGCCATTCAGTCACCATGTGTACATCTACTGGTGAATTAAAAATTTAGAAAAACAATTTTACTTAAAATCGTTCTCAATAAATTGTGTAAAGATTTTGCATACCAATCTTCATCAAGCTAACTCCAGTATTAGTCAAGTTACAGCTCACACGTAAGGCCGGACTGACTGACAGTAACCCGTATGTCAATTCGTCTTATCATCCTGATCATTTATATGTATATAATTTATTTTCATTGGGTGTGTTTTTTTACGTGGCAGGCCGCAAACCCAGCGCGCAACCCTGGGGAGGGATGTTTCGCCTTCTCACTTCAGCACGCCTTCAAACGGATCTTTTTTGGCTACCCGGATGATTCTTAGTCCAAGACCGGAAGTCGTGAGTTGCTTGGCTCTGGCCACTCCCAAGTGGATGGCGCTCAAAGAACGTTCCTCACTTGCGTGAACTTCTACACATGGCTCCGTCCATCGATGGAACGATGAGCTCTATGAGATATAGAACGACATTGACATAGTTCTGCGAATTATGAGACAGCGGCTACTCTGGCTAGGCCATATCGTCCGAATGGATGAAAACACTCCAGCTCTGAAAGTGTTCGACGCAGTACCCGCCGTGGAAATCAGAGGAAGACTCCATGAAAAGACCAAGCGGAGATGGTCCTGGCTACACTTGGAATTTATAGTGAGAAGTAGCGCCATCTTCTTGCTTCCATTGTGACATTAGACAAAGTTAATGATCCAATCTCCGTTGAAATTGTACAGTTCGGTTCACTATAGCATATAATTGCCATACAAACTGAACGATCCAACTTCTTGTAAAATAAGTCAATAATTAAATGCGCCAGAGATATTAAATTTTATATCTGAAACAGAACAAGAGGTGTGGCACCGCACACATTTAAGTGAGAACCCATATCTCGGGCCATACTCGACCGATTTTAACCAAATCCGGTACGTAATATTATCTTGACATTTCGAAACGAAATCAGATGAAAACCACGCCTAGCTACGACTGCTCGATTTTCTTCACTGACTGCTGGACGTAGTCTATTTGGTCGAAAATTATCCAATAATGATTGCTGGGTCTCTCTGGTTGATGGATTATGTTGACTATAAAATGAGCTAAGCGCGTGAAAAACATTCTTTACAGAACTTGAATTTTCATAATAAAGTTGAACGATTTGTAAACATTGTTCAGCCGTAAGACTTTCCATGATGAAATATTAAAAAATACTCATCAAAAATAACATGACAGCTTGACAGGACTTGCGCGTGATCTGTCAAAAACAGTCTATTGAAAAAAGTGCCTCTACTTGCATCACTCGTTATTTATACCTAACATTTTTCGTCCATTCTGAGCAAACAAAAAATTTAGTTCCAAACTTACTCCATTTGAAAATTAATGTACAACTAGCAATGTAAATTCGTTTTCTTCAAAAAAAATTCCCAACTATTTTTATTTTTATTTTAGTATTCTTTTATTTACTACTTTACCACTACATTATTTAATATTGAAAATTTCCACTTTTTTACTTTCAGAATAACAAAATCAAAATAGATGCAAAAAGGCATGACATCGAGGTCGTCAACTTTGCACTCCATCATTGAACACTATTGATTTCTCTGTGGACATGTCAGCAATGAATGCATAACGTGAAAAAATAAACTTGAGCGCTGCACGAATGGCTAAGCGGGGCTATGAAATATCCCAAAGGGATGATGTGAATGTGTGCTACGACAAAAAATGAGAAGTGAATTTTCGTGTGAACTATATGTCTACTGATATACTTGTATGTATATATATATATGAGAGCATGCAGCAGTCGCAGTCGGTGAGTCAGAAATACAAACAGAGATATTACCATATTTACTTTTCTAGTTGTAATTTTTTATGTTTTTGGCAAAAAAGGCAGAACTTTCGAGACTTTACTTTACGAATATAAGAGAGGCTTTTTAAAGTTATCGAACAGTGTCTTCAGATCGCAAAATTCCTTGCTTTATATGCCCAAAACTGCCTATCTATTTACGAACACGACAACATTTATGTTTTGAACGCCGAAGCTAACATAGAAAGTTTAGTCATTAATTCTCAGAGCGTCATAAAATCAACCTTAATATCTAAGCCAACCTAACCTAAATAGTTTAATTATAACCCAGAGTATAATATACTTACAACTTGTAGTTCTGTCATAATTTTGGATTAACTTTGGTCGCATTTTCTTGAAAACGATTGTTTAACTTTGAGTAGCTTAGGGACTCGAGTTCCAGAAAAACCGTTGGGAATTGACCGCCTACAGCTATTTCCTGTACTCGGAAAAGATTTTGATGAAAAGGTAGGTAAATAGGTTCATTTCGCGGGAGGTCACGAATAATCCACTTGAACTGCTAGAGACGCTTGTCCGTTGTCATGCCCAGAACTCCTAGGATCAAAAGTATCGTCCCATACCGTCAAAACGTCTAGAGCTTGCCACAAATTTAGTGAGACGGCTTGATTCCAGCCAATTCGACGGGTTTGTACTAAGTATGCCGACAAAGTTGCATCAATCTTGGCCTGGCGAAATATTAACAGTGATGGTGAAAGTATCTAGATATTTTCACCTCATCTTCCTCATTGGCACTTTAAAAGTTAGGTCCTCCATAATCTTTAGTTGACAGTCTTGACCCGATAAAAAATCCGGGTCCGTTCCGGTTAGACGACCCGACTGTCGTGGGAGTCTTGTTACGTTTTACTCTGCGCTACAAGGCTTTAATAACCCCACAAATGCTGGTTGCTTACCAGGCCAAGCCCAATGATCCCGTTAGGATACCTATCATTGCGGCGATGTGAATCTTTTTGTTTTTTTGTTGTAGTGGCAAAATACTGCCGAGTTGTCAGTCCTTGACCAGATAAAAAATCCGGGTTCGTTTCGGCTACGTAGACCCAACTGTTGTGGGAACGGATGAGAGTTTTGTTAAAAGATAGTGGTTGTCTTTAAATTTTCACTCTGTACTAGAAGGCTTTCACAATCCTACAAGTGCTTGTTGCTGACCAGCTCTTGTTGAGCTCGCACGAAGCCCAAAAATCCCGCGCTCGAATGCACGAAGACCGGTTAAGCTCTGCTGGTTCCCAGCCTGTTGGCATTTATGTATGTGTGCTTTTTTTTGCAAACTAATCGGCTTTGCAATGTTCGTCGATTCGCTATGGAATTTCTATATACCGTAATGACTACAAAGCATTTTCTAACCCAAACATTCAGCTACGAAAATATTTGCAACAAAATCTTGAGTTGATAAGGATTTTGTTTTGGACTTCATGCGGGATTGAACTTAGTAAGCGTGTTTTATTGAATATTTCATGAACTATCCTCGCAAGAACTTAATAAGCGTTAATGGTATGGAACAGAACTGGCTTTTCAGAGGATTTGGGATTCCATTTCCGTGGTTTTTCAGTTTCTCAAAAATGTCTATGTTTTCCAAAACCATCAAAACTATCAGAGACGCCATCTGTCTCGATCCTAAAGACCCCTAAATTGTTGACTAAGCAATGCTGTTTGCAAACTGCTTCGTCATTAAAGACTTTAAACCCGCTGCTGTGGTTTCATAGTGCCTCTGCAAACTAACATAGACCAATGAGTAAAGTAAACCTAAAAAATAAACGAAATTAGTGCATAAGGAATAAAAAGTGTACGAAATTGAAAACGAATAATAAAGCAAAACAAGCCGGAGGAGATTGAAAAGATTGATTTGCATACAATGAATATGCTTATGAAATGAAGACCATAGCACAGTTAGAAATAATACCTGTAACCTTCATACAAACACAGCTATGCATAGCGGGCTTACTTTTCATTTGGGCATTCGTCGGCTCATTTGCATTTTTCAATCTACGAGTCTTTAGAGAATATGCAGTGAAATGCCCATTTCATAGTTAAATAGCGGTGTGAAGTAAAACGAAAAAATATGCTTTTTCCCAATTACATTTTTAAATCACTTTTATGCCGAACATATTTATGTGTGTGTAGCTGAACATCTGTTCTTTTTTGTGCATTGTGTATAGGTGATGAACCTCATGCTTCAACCTCGCCTATGGCGCACTATCAATTTCATATGTCCTTATTGCTCGTGGCTTCTATTTCAGCAGCTTATCAATAAGCTTTTACGGACCTGCCGAACATGCGCAGGTATCCTTTCTGCATAGTTAGCATATTTACTGCACACCTAGCTTATCAGTTTATTTAAATTCATATTAGATTCCATAATTGACTGTTGAATTATTCATGCAATGAGTTGAGCAAATAAATTTGTATGATGGACGAAAGATTTCCGTGAGCAATTGGTGGCGAGATGTTCAATTTTTCTCAATGGTGTTAATATTTCTTTGTAGTTAGCTATCCAAGTTAGTAAACCCAATTTTAACTGCCTGGAAGTACAGATCATTGGTCAACATATTTATAAATCTGACCTCAGTCCAATATAATTAAATTGTGGTGTGGACTTCGACTTGAAGTTTATATAGGCTCTTATTCTTCTTCTTTATTGACGCAGATACCGCTTATGCGGTTATAGCCGAGTTTACAACAGCGCGCCAATCGTTCTTCCTTTTCGCTTGTTGGCTCCAATCGGCGATTTTGAAGTGCAGTCAGGTCCTTTTCCACTGAGTGTTTCCAACAGAGAGGAGGTCTTTCTCTGCTTACCCTGGCGGGTACTGCGTTGAATATTCTAAGAGCTGGAGTGTTTTTATTCATTCGGACGACACGACCTAGCCAGCGTAACCGGTGTCTCTCAATTCGCTGAACTATGTCAATGTCGTCGTACAGGGTATTGCTTGGAAAGTAATACGACCGATTTTCTTCCGCCGCTACCGTACTTCGGAACGTGCGCGCACCGACTGGTTTCGGTAGAAGGCGTTCCCAACTAATGAACGAGCGGCTGGTCAGTTCTCACCGAGCTGAAGAGTCTGGAAAAACATTTTCGCGCCTCGTGTTTCTGGGAGTGGTGCAAGCCGAAAATGCAGAAATTGCGGCGAGTGGAAGTGTGCTAAGAAAATTTGAACTTGTGTGAAGGTGACACCCAATTTGTGAGTAACGTAATCACAGGTGTCAGGTCATGGATCTTTGAGTATGAAGTTAAAAGGCAAGCATTTTGAGACGACAGAGGAGATTCAAGCAGCATGCAATCGGGCTCTCAAGGCTGTTCTGGAAAATGTTTCCGTGACGCCTTCAGTACTTGAAAATCGCGCTGGGAGAACTATATCGACGCAGAATGAAATGACGGCCAATTTTCAAAAGTCTAAACGTGAGTGGAGAGACCAATCTCTTAGATAATAAGGCTTCCTAGCTTTAACCTCAGTAGAAAAGTGTCAGATTGAAATTGAGCGCTTTTCCTTCACAGGTTTGGCGATCTGAGCTCTGGTAACTCGTAGTATTTCAGAACAATAAATACGTCCAGCATAATCGTAACAGTTTTCTGTTCTGCTTACGGTAAACTTCACTCGTTCTTTTAGTTTTTAAGATTGAATCGTTTTTTCTAGCATTTTTTTGGAATGTGGAGGAAGAACTGTACTCAAGAAAGGTCTGAAACCCTTATTGTGGTGAATTCAATGCGAAACTGTGAGCTTTCATGGTTTCCTTCCTGCCAATTATTTCGTTGGCATGTGATGTTTCTTAGTAGACTGCTGTATCCACTCTTTTCCACTTATAAAGTAGTTCCCAAAGTCCCTCTTACTATTTTTCTACCCACTCACAACGTGAAAAACCGCGGCATGACCTTGACCAAATTTCTGGCTTACCCTCTCATTCGATCCTTGCCAAACCAACTGTCAATTTCCAATCAATGTGCGACCAAAACTTTTCTGTTGCCTTCCGTTGCTAACACACACAATTAGAAATGCAGCTAACAACCGATCTACCCGCCATCCTACCACTTAGTAGATCCAACATCTGTCCGCCATTTTTGAACCACAAGGACATTTGGCAGCCAAACTATGCTATCGGTTTCGGCAAATCTTGTTTACCAGCACTTTTTGTTTTTCCTCCTGCATTCAGTTGCTCATCCTTGTACTACGCTTTCGCGTTTGGTGCAAACTTTCACATCCTTGCTGTAACGACGTTCCTGCTCCCACAGACGCACTGTGTCGTTGTTGTAAAGCTAGCAAGCAGCCTGCCAACTTGATAACTTGCATTCGGCACGACATATTACTTGGCAGCGTGTACATGTCGGCAAGTGAGTGTGTACTGTACTTAAGTTGCATGCGCTGTGGACTCATCCATTCCGAAAGTTACAATACATTGCCGCACATCGTTCAAAACTCGTTGGTTGTAAAGTTTCGGCGAAAATCGTACACCGTAGACTCATTACTCACACTTGTTTGAGGCTGTACTTATGCACATGTGTATTTATGATTGTATGTTGTTGTGCTTTCGGTAATATGAGGCACCCACATGTGCCAGCGAGTGATGTGTACGCGCGTGTGGTGTTGCCATATTTGTTGGTTCAAGCCAAAGTTAACTTCGGCGAGGGGAAACTTTAGAGATGGGGCTAGTCGTGCATCACTTTCTGTACTCAAGAGTTCGATCTAATTTACCTTAAAATTCTGTAACTGTTTAGGTATGTGAGCTAATAGATTTCCTGATAAAGTCAGACCGCCGGAAAGGATTTGGAGGTCCATTATAGAGTAAAACATCATGCAGAAAGATATCAATCTTAGATAGCTTACGCGGTTTTAGCCGAGTTAACAACAGCCCCTTGGCGAGTTCCAAACTTAGCGCACATCTCTGGGGAGGGACGGTGCGCCTTCTCACTTTAGCTAGCCTCCAAATCGGTTGTTCATAGGTTAAACACCGGAAGTCGTGAGCTGCATGTGCCATACGTAAAAGAATCGTTCCTGGCAACTCCCAAGTGAATGACGTCCAGAAAACTTTCCTCACTTGCGTGAACTTCTACATATGACTCAATCCTCTATACTAACAATTGAAATATCCGTCTCATCACATTTTTTCAATGAATTATAAACCATATTAGTCGGTTCGGCTTGTTTTTGCTATGTAGTGAGCATTTTTAGAGCCAAATTTAATAACTGCTGTGGTCTTTCACCTTAGAAGTAAATGTTGCTCAACATACCCTGTTTACAGAACTACAAAAAATAGCCCTCCCGCTTTATCTTCTTATTCACTTTTGACCAGAAACTCGGAGTACGATTCTCTGTACTCTTCGATTTTCCAACAGGTTCCAAAGACCTTTAGTTCGATTAGAAAGTACGTTTTTTGATTCCGGGCTAGGAATGGATAGACAGTTTTAGAGAGTATTTTAGAGCCGGGAAATGCAAACTGAATTCCTTTGGAGGCTAGATCAATGTTCCGACCAGAATTTTTCGATGGTTTTGGTGGAGAGCAGAACCCGGAATCTAAAAGCATTAGACACTTCGTCGTCACTTCGATGTTCCAAGAAGTTCCAAAGCTCTTCGGATTGATTAGAAAAGATATATTTTGATTCCGGACTTGTAGTGGAAAGACTGTTTACATAGCATATTTAGAAGCAGGAAATAAAAAATCCTTTCCTTTGAAGACTCAATGCTTAGACAAGAACTTTTCGATGGTAGACTGGAGCTCACTGTTAGTATCGAGATATTTGTGTTTTCTATCAGCGAAGTCGAATCCGTAGAAAGAACAACTCGGTGTGAGATGAAAATGTATACTTAAGGAGATTCTTTGAATGTTGGGGGGATTTGGTGTATAACAGAATGTAATGCTTTAGTTGAAGATCTATACGAAAACTTTATAAAAGATCGAGTACGCTGTACGAGTATATGATAGAAAGCGGCAAGAAATTTGTTAAATAAGGTCGGAAGGTGGAAGACGGAAAGAAATTTGTTATATATAGTCGAGGTAAACAGTGGCGGGATAGTGGGAGACTTTTATTTGAGGTAAGATTTTGCTCGTCGATAACCTAATACTTTTTCTTGTAGAAATAAAGTGGTGTCCCGACTCTAGTATGTGGTACTCTATGTCCAGATTCGGTCATAGAATCTCTACCTCTTAAGCCTGCATAAACTGACTTTTTCTTTATAACAGGCGTGTCTAGCGCCTTGTTATCGCTCAACCCTTCTTGACTCTCTTCTAAACATATTTTTTCTGCCAGTAGAACGAATATCAAAACAGCCGTTAGACGTACACAACTGTATACAACATGTGGCAAGAGTATCAAAATTAAAATGCGTCCACATTTCGGTCTGGCAACACCACACTTCCCAGTCGAGTGCACGTATTGCCAACTACGTTGAAAATTCGAAAACTTAAATACACAGACGTACAATCGCTGCAACAACAAAAGCTCATATTTATTATATTACAAGTATGCGAACTTACAGCCCTAAGTATATGTGTAATTGGCTGTGCTTGTTTGTGTATACATATGTGTATGTGTATACTGGCAGCAACACATTACTCATACGCCCAGCTGTATGCGAATGCGTTCGATCCGATTAAAAGTTTCTGCTGCTGGCTGCTCAAATAAACAACATGTCGCTGAAGCAACAATAACACCAACAAAAATAATAACTACAGCAGCAAAAGCTATAAGAGCAACAACAACAACGGGTAGAACAGCAACATCAATAAGAGAAATATTATGAAAATGAGGGCATACAAACGACGGCTGTGCGCTGTGCTCGTATACGAAAAAACAAGGCCAAAACAAGAGCGCGCAACTACAGCCAACAACAAAAAATATTACAAAAATTTGGCAAAAAATTGTCAAAGGAAAAACAAAGATGGCAATTACAGCTTAAATGGCTAAAGTTTTCTCACACAAGTCAGACGCTCTGCGGTCTGGCCTGAAGTGGCTAAGTGAATTTGGTTGAAAATATTAATTTCTTGAATATTCTTGGCAAAAGCAAATACGAATACTGCCAGCACTTGAAACCACGCTAATTTAATATTATTTAAAGTGTTTGTTTCTGCTTGGGTCCATTAGAGTTCAATTATTACTTAAAGTGAGAAAAGAGGAAGGGTGATAAGGATTTGAATATTTACGTTCTCAGATTTATATCGAACTCCTAGCAGTCAAATTTAGGCGTTTTAGTAAATTATTACCTTTACAGAATTTTTATGAAACTGATTTAAGTATCCTTAGCTACAATGTTAAGCTCATAGGACCGAGTTCCTACTTAAATATATTCATATTTAAGCTTTGCAAATGTGAAAAGGTTTATTACCAGATCTCACAATTCAGTTTCGTCGATTCCATTCCGGTAATTTTGATGCTAACGTCACACCACATTCGGGAAATTGTCGAGTTCGATCACCATATAAGCACTGCTTCGATCGCTGAGGAACTAAAAATTGCACAAAAATTATTTAAAACTATTTAAGAAAGGCTGTACACAAAAAGGAAGCCGATGTGTGAATGCCACACGAGTTTATGCAAAAAACCTTTTGGTATCTATTAGCGAATCGCTGATAGGTCTCAACAGCATCGGTCAACTTCTGAAGTAGATGTGGTACGTGTGCTGAAAAATGAACACTTATGACAACGTCATATGAAAACGGTTGAGCTCGAATAGCCGTGAACTGACGCAAACGCAGACCAAGCCATGTTTAGTAAAGTTTTACTTTGTGTTTTAGTGAGCTTGTCAGGAAATCCTTTATTATGAGCTGCTCTCCTACGGCAAACTGTTGAAACGGAGCTGTATTTTCAGCTATTGGAACGTCTGAAGTAGGCAATCGCCTTGAAGCGGCCAGCTTGACCAATAAGGGAGGTCCGTCAGGACAACGCCTAACTACACACATTGCTAGCGACTCACCAGAAGCTCAGAGAGCTTGATTGTGAGGCTTTTCTGCATCCACCTTGTTGTCCACACGTGGCACAATGTGATTACTATTGGTTCCGGTCTATGTATCTCTAAAGAGGCTGGTGACAATCGACGGCGCCAGTTTTTTGCTGATTGAGACGAGGGTTTCTATGAAGGTGACATTATGAAACTACCTTCAAAGCATTAATAAGTTATATTACAAAGCGATGCCTTCTAAATCTCAATTGGATTATTCTCACTTTTTATCTTCTGGCGCCACAGCTCCTTGTTAATTTTAGCCTGGCGCACATATGCCTTTCAGATATCTAGGTAATTTGTGGTTTCTTTCCAATTTTGTATGCCAATTTTCTTCATGTCTTCCACCAAAAACTTTTTAACTATGCTGAATAACCTACAATCTGGTAAAAAAAATTATGAGCTTCTTTTTGCAAGACTTTATACTAAGCTTTAATAGTGCCTTTACACATTTTAATTGAGCTCGGATTACTTTCAAAAGTAAGAGGTTGACACTAGCAATAACAGTGTTGATTGGTTTGCTGGAAATTTTTAGCTCTGAGGCAGCCTCTTTATATGAAAGGAGTGTCATAATGCTGAGAAGAACTTTAAAGTGAACTAAATGAAGAGAGTAAGTACTGTCATATGAATGGTTGAGGTAACGTTTAGCTGGAAGTATTACTAAGAAAACCATATCTAATAATTAGGCCAGGACTAGTTAACATAAACTTAAACGAACTCGAGTTCAAGGCTATCTGAACGTCCCGCTAGCATCGTACTTAGCTATCAAGGAGGGAGTTTCCGTTAATATCTATTTGGTATCTTCTTTAGCTATCAATAAGGGAGTATGTCTTGACTTACATATATCTGGTTGTTGTCTAAGGTTGCCGAGATATTGTTGTGGTTCTATCACACAATAAAGTAAGTAAACTACAGCTGATTTCTGAAAACGTTTTGAACTTCACTAAGCCAAATGTTTCCCTGAGTCTCAACTACAACTGTGATGTTAAATTGGAGATAGATGGGTATCTGAGAGTTATAGCTGTTTTGCGACTCTTTACTAAAAATATCTAGTTGTTGTCAACGAAGACTAAAACATATTTTAGGTTAGTTTCTAAATCGTTTTACAAACTATTTAAGCTAATTTTTTTGGCTTCACAGACAGACTCTCTCTCTGACTATCTCCATACGTCCACTAAAACATACTTTAAGATTGATTTCTAAACCTTTTTACAAACTATTTGAACTATACTCTTGTAGTCGCTCTCGCTTTCTCTCTCTACGAAGAGTGAAATCTGCGGTGTCTAAATCTTTTTACAAGCTATCTGTACGTGACAGACTTGAACTCAATTTTTGTGGTATCTTTCTCTATGTGTTGATTGTTTCTCTCTTTCCTGCGCATCACATCGCTATTCTCTTCACTTTGCATATTTGGCAGTAAGCAGAATTGGCTCAATTATCCCATTACAGCGCGCCCACACTACTTACTCAAATTCCTAAACTTTATTGGCCCGTTTGCCTAATTTTCAGCATCATAAATTTTTTGCGCGTATTTTAATTAGGCCTTAAGAAAGTTCTTCATTCCTTTGCCGTGCTGCTGAGTGAAATTCCTTTAAGCATATTGTTTTTAAGCTTAGCAAGGCCAATTCACTATTGTATACCCTCTCACACACTCTCCGACCCAAGCACATAAATAATACACAACAACCGGCTGCCCTTTTTATATTAAAGTCGTCAACTCACTTAAAATGTGTGTTCTTTTGTAGATTTTCGTTCGCGTCGCTTTTATGGCTTTTATTTGGTGAAATGAAAAATTTCCGAGACTTTAGTAGGCGAATAATCAAAATCACTTAATGAAATACATAAATATGCAGAAGCCAACAACCAGGCCAACGAAATATACACACACTAACACGTACAGTTATTTCGGCCACCGAGTGCCTGAAAAGCTAAGTTTTTGCTAAAGTTTTAGGCCAAAAATGGCAGAGCGTGTGCGCCTTAAGGTCCGTCGCGTAATTTTGCTCATTTTAAGTGTCCAAATGAGAATCGTAAAATCTAATAAGAACTATAACAATTAAATTTGCGTAATGCTTTGTGGCGCGTCGGAGGTTCCTTGATAAAAAGCAAAAGGGAAGTGCAGAAAATGGGCAGCAATTCATTTCAATACACGTTACAAGAGTGTTGGAAACAGAATTTAATTTGAGTGAAAGTTAGCTTTGACAGTTTTTCTTAATCAGATGTCATAGCGAAGCTTTCAAGTTTTGTCATGTGCTTTAATAAAGCTTCATAGATGAATTTTATTTTCCTGTGCGACCAAAAATTTAGAAATATTTTCATAAAACAAGTACGAAATATAAAAAAAAAGATGATTGAAGTTTAAAAGCTTTGAAAAAGCTCTCAAAGATTTGAAAAAGTTATAAATTATGGAGCATGAGAGAACCACTTTGGTTAAATTTGAGTGAAAGATATCTCTGACAGCTTTTCTTATTTGAATGTCATAGCGAAGCTTTCAAGTTTTGTCATGTGCTTTAGTGAAGCTTCATAGAAGAGTTTTATTTTGCTGTGCGACCAAAAATTTAGAAGTATTTTCATAAAACAGGAACAAAATATATAAACAGATGATTGAAGTTTAAAAGCTTTGAAAAAGCTTTTTAAAAAAATTTTATTTTGCTGTTATACTAAATACCTAGAAATTTTTTCATAAAATAATAGGAAAATATTAAAAAAACTACTTGAAATTTAAAAGCTTTGAAAAAGATCTCAAAGCTTTTAAAAAGTTATAAATTATAGATTATGAGAGAACTACTTGATCAATAATCATGTCCTTTATTAAAAGGTAGTCAAATGGAAAAAATTGAAGTTGAAGAGCTTTTTAAAAGCTCTCATATGAGTATATATAGTAGTTTAGCGATAAAGAGTTATAGGTTTTGTGTAAATGAATTGATCAAAAACCATTATCAAAAAGCAGACAAAGAGAAACTTTGAAAAACTTTTAAGCTTCTTTAAAATTTATGAGTTATAGGTTGCTTGAGGACCAATATTTCACATATTCAAGAAGTCTACAACGGCAAAGAATGAGAAGTTTTAAGCTTTTAAAAAGCTCTCAAAGCAATTAAAAGTTATGAATTATAGGCTCCTATTTGATTTGCAGTTCATTCTGAGCAAGCTAAATTTCATAGGCTTGAGGGAGACTTAATTGTTTTATGGAGACTTAATTGTCGTATCACTCCCACGAAGTAATACCTAATCAGGTGGTTCCGTGGGAGAGTTTGGAGTTGGGAGTAGGTTAGGTTTAGCGGATTAAAGTTCCGCACTTCGGCTTTTGATGCTTCCCCCTACTTACAAAAACAAAAAAAAAGGCTTGAGGGTTATGGAATTCATCTCTACAAAATATTAAATTTTGGTTCAGCAGAAAATTAAAAGTAAGCTGAAGTAGTTGAGTTATCTATTATAAATTTTCTTATATCCTTATAACGACTTTTAGGTTTAGTCTGATACCGTCACCTATTCAGCAGGATTTGTGGACTTTAGTATGAACACGTTGTAAACTTGGAGGTTCCATAAAGAACCATACATGAAAGAATTAATGATAGTAAAATTTATAAGAAAACATTCACCAAACGAACCCACTTAAGAAATACGAGTTTTGGAAAGTTTTTTTTAGAAAGCTGCAGATATTTACCCAACAGAAATATGGCTGTATTAATATATAGATTCGGTCAAGTAATTAAGGGTTTGATGTGACTAGAGGCTATCCGAGAAACACTATATTAGCTCGGCATTGTTAAAACGTCTTCTCGAGGCCATCAATCTCGGGGAACCATTTATTCCATAATGGACAAAATGTTTAATCTTACATGTGGTATAAAAGATTTTGGAGAGAGCTCCGCAAAGAACCTCAAAGATCATAGCACAGGTTAGTGAAGTTTAATTTTGGACCGGAACTCAATATCTTTATTGTAGGTATATAAACTAGCGGAAACTTGAAAGAGAAGCTCCATAGGAAAACTTGGAAAGTCAATTCTTAACATTAAAACCGATCGATATACCTTAAGATTTCGAAACTAAAGAAACTAAAATAACTAGAAAATCGACGTATGGAAAGAGTTAGTGTGAGAACATTCCACAATGTGATTCTTTTGAGGCCAGAATTGGTTAGAATCGACTATCGATCCTTTAAGACTTGGAAACTATAGAAACTAAAATAACTAGAAAATCGACGTATGAAAAGAGTTAGTGTGACAAGATTCTACAATGGAACCAAAATAGGCAAAGTTCGGTTATTGGTACACAGTTTATTGCAAATGGGGTAAAATCGAATATTTTTTCGATAAAATTAATGCAAGAAGTCATAAGTAAATATTCAAACGAGGGACAGTAAAACCTTTTGCAGAGCTTTTCAATCAATATGATGAGACTTACGTTGACAAAATTAGTTAAATTCAAGTGGAGATCCCCACGAACAATAAAAATCTCATTTCCTAAATATCACAAAATCTGGGCAAGATTAAAGCGCAAGAAGAAATTACGTAAGCAGCTGAAATGCTACAAATGCCTTGAACGTATGCTGCTTATAAGCTCACATGTACGATACTTATGTAGACATTTAAATGCATGCATATGTACATACTTTCAGAAGCATTAAGCTTGGCAACAAGCCGCATACGCTTCGTTTACAATGTAACATTTTAGTCAAGTCAACAGTGAAATAAGCAAAAGAATTTTTGAACAATATTAGACAAGAGTTTCAAATGGTCAAAACTCACGTACACAAGCATTTATATGCATACTTAAGTCAAGGCTGTGTTACATAAACACTTGTGTACATATGTAAGCATGTGGAGCCGATGCCAAACCCTGCGGGGAATATTTATGTGTTTTGAAGGAATATTGGTAGAAAAACTCTGAGAAGCAAGAGGTCTCAACTCATTGGAGACTGGTATTGAGAGCTGTTTAAATTATTAGGCACAAAGTCAGAAAGCCTCGAAGCATTACTGGACAAGATTTTGTAAGATACTGCTTGCTGGATGAAATGACAGTTCTTGAATCTCTTCAGGTTGCTCATCGCCCTAAATGCGGCACTTTTGCTTGTTTACAAACCCATTGAGCCAGAAATGGGTCTCATCGCTGAACAAAATTTGGCTCGAAAACGTCGGATCTTCTTGGAACTTAAACAACAGGCAGCTTGACACGACTCACGCGCGATCTATCAAAAAAAGCCTATTGAAGAAGTACCCTTACTTAGATCACGCCGTTATTACCGGCTGCTGGTTAAAAAGTATTATTCGGAATCGAATACAATGGAAGATCTTAGATAAATAATAACCAAAATCCAGTGCTCATGAATGCTGAGATTATATGAAACCAACGATTGCCGACTAAGTAAATGACCAATGAAGTCAAACACATGAGATACCACAGGCTGTAGGACATAGCGAATATGATAAATTAGCAATTAGGTAGTTTCGTAAGGCCAAGTAAGGTTCGGAGGCGTACACCTTACAAGTAATCAAAGACAAGAAGGTAGAAAAATAAAGACGAAGGATATAAATTTAATCGAAACTACTTGGAAATAGCCCAAAAAGATCACGAAATACTGAGACATGATAATGAAAACCTCAATGAAAATACGTAAGGACAGCAAACATACTTTTGTAGACCAAAAAGTTTGATAGGACTTGCACTGCAACCGAAGTGTTATCATATGAGATTGAAGACCGTTAATTAATGATTATTTGAAAACAGAGGTCGTGATGTTTCGACTTTAGGTGATCGCTAGAAGGTTTAAAATGGGTTCTGAGCAACATTTAGAGCTCCAAAAACTGGACGAAATAAATCATATAGGACGACGCTTGGGAAGCAGTGGCGCTCAGAGTTGAACTACTTTATGATTAAGTAAATAGGAAATATAATAAAAACTTAAAGGATAAGTTCTAAGCTGGCCTTAACATTGAAGTCTTCTGGATATCATTTATTGTAGTATTTTCCAAAGGTTTCAGGTTTGAGATACTTCAGAACCAAAACTTCTATGGAAGAATAACTTGACAGATGAGAAAGATGTATACTTTAGAACCAAAACTTCTAATCAAGAATAACCTATCAGATAAAGAAGATGTCAAAGGCTTTAAGGAAAGTAGTTCAAGTTCAGGTTTAAGATCTTAAGAGGTGAAATACCTTAGAACCATAACTTTTAAGCAAGAATAACCTATCAGATAAGTAACATGTCAAAGTCTTTAAGGAAAGGGAAGATGTGGTTTGAGCGTTGTGATAGATGACAAAAACTAGTTGGTCCGTTGTGACATAGAATGAGATATAGAGTAGATCTACAGCAAACATAAAATTCTTAACAAAGCAGAGCTCAGGATATTGAAGGCTATACGACTTGAGGGGTCAGTAGACACTGGAGATCGAAATGTCAGTACTCACTGGAGAGTTATTGGAAATTTACAGACGAAAATACCACGAGTTAAGAGAGATTGAAGTCGATTAGAAGCTATTAGAGGTCTAAGTTCACTCAGCACTTTCGCTGTTGGTCGATTTATACAGTTTGTAGATTACGTTGAGTCGAAGTTAGAGATAGCTAGAGTTTTGCGCAGCTAAATATTATAAGACATCTAATACTAAATAGCATTAGAGAACTAGTTTTGCTTTTCTGACTCTATTCCGTTAATTTCCTACTGTGCACGCTCTTACAAATCCCACCATATAGACTCACGTCCACTCGCTCAACACATATACGCATAAACAGTTACATGGCATACAATGTTGCAATTGCAAATTATCTGCAAAACATTGTACAGAATTTTGATAAGCAACTAAAGGCAAGAAAATGCCAAAAAGCACATGCGTACCGGGGTTGAAGGTGAACATTGTGGGGAGGGGATATAAAATCAGGAAAATTAAAATGGCAAAACGTTTAGTGTAGTATTTTGGCCTGTTGCTAGAAGCTGCCGCATGATGTCATAGAAAGTTGGTGGATTAAGGACATAAGTGACTGGAACTTTGTAACAGATATAGGTAATTTTCCTAAGTGGTGATCAATGTCGGAACTGTGTGTGTTGCGTATACGACGGACGATGAGGAAGAAGAAAAAGAGCAAGGATATATTTAAGGTTGGCTGGAAATAGAGGAGGTTAGCTGAGCAGTTTGAGCAAGAATATGCAAAATTGTCGTTTTATAAGGATACGAAGCGAAACCGAATGCCAAATTATTGATAACCATGGGTACAAAACGAAACCGAATATCAAATTGGGTACGAATAGGAATGTTCAGCCGAAGCTGAATACAAATATGAAAGCGATTTCAAAATTATGTGCCAAAATTAATACCGTTTATATCAGCGAAATAACACGCTCTTCATTAGAGATATGAATATTATTTCGAATACGAATTTTCCTACTTCTCCTTACTGGAAATACAATTTATTTTTTGAATACACACATTCACAAGTGTATTACAATATCAACTACATACATACATATTTGTATATATGTATGTATTTCAATTTATATACCTCTGCGCATGTAGTATATGTTTTCCAACTCGTTGCGCTAAAGTTAATATTCAATTTGTGTTAATAAATTTAGTAAGCAGTAATTGAAACTTCCGTACAAATTACACATGCTGACGGCACACAATATCTACTACATAAATGCACATCCTGCTGGTTACATAACTTTAAAAACACACCCTGAATGCGTACGCAAGTCTATTTGCTTATATTATTTAAGGTGGAAACAGCTTAAAGTGACATTTGACATTTTACACCTACATACATCACAAGCTAACATCCTTATTTGTCACTCAAAATAAATTACGCTTATAGCAAGTGTTGTGTCAAGCGTAAGTTGAAAGTGTTTTCTCAACATTTGCTGAACAGGGTTGCTATTAAATTTAGAAAAGTTGTTGTGGTTGACATTTTTCTGGGAAGTTTGAGAAAATACAGTCGAATTATAAAACATTTAGATAATATTGAGTTGTATAAGGAGAAAACTGTTCCCATTGAATGAAACTCCAAGCAATGAGTGCATAAGTTGTTATTGCCTTTATTCTTGTCCAAGTACCCCATTGTAAGTTTTCAGTTTTCAAAAACTGTTCCCATAGCAATTTCATCTTTCAAATATTTAAAATATCATTCAAATACGCATATTATTATAGAGATTTTATCTATTTAATTTTTCAGACCTTCTTTGCTTTTTGATGTGCAATTTTTACTTATTCGAAAATATGTTCCCAACTTCATAGAAAAAAAGCGTTTTCTTAGCATGAATTTTTTCTTGAGCTTTTGATAAAACGTATTTGAATTATTAATTACTTAGATAATATTTTTCTTTACTGGCGTAGACACCGTTTACGCGATTATAGCCGAGTTAACAACAGCGCGCCAGTCATTTCTTCTTTTCGCTAGAGTGTGGCGCAAGTTGGATATTCAAGCAGCAGAAGTCGGTCCACGTTTCCACCTCATATCTTACTTATACAATCATACAATATACATACAATACTTTCAGAATCAAATTATTATAATAATTCTAGACATTCGTTGTTTTGATTTGGGGGTGCAATTTTTTCTTCTTCGAAAATGTGTTCCCAACGTGCTATATTTTTTTCTTAATTCAGTGTCGAATAATCGAGCAAAAGCATTTAACTTAAATAGGTAATAAAAGTCTTAATATACATACATACAAATGTACATACGTATGTACATATATGCCAAAAACCTTAATTATATTAAAAAAAAGAGTCATTATTAATTGTTGCATTGTTGCAATAATTAAACACACAAATATCATAAAACGTTTTTTGAGGATGACAGTTGTGAGTAAAAACTGTTCCTAGTAGCTATAAAACTGTTCCCAGTAAACTAAACTGCTCCTTTCTACGAAGTGAGATATTTTAAAATGTTTTACAAGACATGTGATAGATTTCTTTAAAAAAAACTGTTCCCACTTGAAACAAAAATTACAGTTTTGCAAAAAAATATGTAATGTTTAGACCTTCAGCTTTATTTAATGCATGCTAAGCAGGTCTGCGTACTTTAAAAATGTTCCTTCTGTAAGGAAAACTGTTCCTAATTCGCACCTTTTTTCATTCTCACTACTTCCAAGCCATATTCAATATTTCATATTTTCTTACCTCTTCAGAGTACATAAGCAGTAAAATATACTTAACCTTAAATGCAGCATATACTGCCGCATGTACTGATATTATTCCTGCATTGACTCATTCATAATTGCCTTTCTCGCCACAGCATGACGTGCTGCGTCTGTTGGCCTCTCCGGCCCTCCAACATCCGAACGTAGAGAATTATTAATTTTCTTGTCATCATTGTTGCAATACACGTAATTGTGTTATTGCACTTGTTGTTGTAAAATTCTAGTCTTCGTAGAAAGTTTTGTCAGCTTGCTGTTGCCGGTTTCCGTTGCGTTGTTGTATTTGTTATTAATGTAGCCACTAAAGACTGAAAACAGTTTTTATTAATATATTGTGTCTTTGGAGACACATCAATTTCGAACAGCTGCTGAGGTTGTTGTTAACAACTATCGTTTAGCAAATTTCTTCTTGCATAAATTTTACAAACATTCGAACATGAAATTAAATGGATTTAAATAGACGAGAGTAATTTTTGAGCTATTAAGTGTTAAGAGGAAGTTGTGAGAGGATGTAATTATGAAAATTATTTCTGCAGGTTGGGGAAGCGTGCTGTAAGTTGTATTTGTGTAGAGAATAAATGCCTAAGGTGTTCGCATCGCCTTGAATAGGTCCATTTTAATTCAAAATATTAATTAAAAACAGCAGTTAAAATTTATTTTTTACATGAACTTATGAAAACTCTATCTTGGAAAAAAGAAGAAAGATGAAATGGAAGACTAAAACAAATTTTAAGTGCCTTAAGAACCAATTAAAACAAAGTAAATTTTCATTTCTTATCGAATAAGCTTGAAAAATTAGTCTTGCTGATGTGTCGTTCGTTTCGAGAAGTCGAACTATCTGCTAGAAGTTGAATCTCCGAACCATTTGAGAATAGTTGTGATTGCAGCTCAGAGATCTTTGAAAACAACAGGCTGTACTCCACCTCTTCAATACATATGCTACTCAGAGAGCCGATCCATTAATTAAGATAACGACCTGAA